>NC_080424.1:23907043-24207043 GCF_029873635.1 Malania oleifera | reverse complement strand
TTTCCCATTTTATAGTTAAGTGAAATGACGCCATTGTGGTGCCTAGTGGGTGTATGCATGCAAATGTTGCACATAAGCACCATACATGAGCACGTATATGCATGAGCTTACTATTTTTTATTTAAAAATAATCACTCACGAAATGTCATTGTTTTCTTCCCACAATGCACATGCCCATTATACATACAATTAATTTTAATTTATTTTTAATTTTTATTAAATTTTCAAAATGACAAAAAATAAAATCACAAATGAAGCTCATGAAAAATACTCAATTCTAAAAAATTCTAGAGGAGCAACAAATGATTGACAAGAGAAGGGGAAACCTCTTAAATAGATATAGGATTTCTTAATTTTTGTGGAGAGAGCCAAGGACTTCTCTAAACTGTTATGAAACATTTCAGACCACCTTAAACCACCATAAATGGCTAGAAAAGTGTAAAAGGCCTAAAAATGGGGAAAAAGTTGGGCAAAAAGGGCCAACTTCGGTTTGAACTGCCATGATTTTCAACACAATGTCCAAGGTGTAGTGGTTGGATGGAAGTCTACCATCTATAAGGCACAAAGTTAATAGCATAAAGCCGCAATATTGTAAGATGCTCAAAACTTTACTATATCAAAGTCAAAAACTACAAGTTTGACACCTTTACTTTTGGGATGCTTCTCATTTTGAGATTGAATGATTTAATTTGATTACTTGGCATAAGAAGTTTAGAAATTGAGGAAAAAAAATTTTGTGTCTTCTGTTTGTGGAGTTAAACAATAGTTTGATCATTACAATGCAATGATTTATTTTATTTTTTTTTGTTTTTTTTTTTTTGGAAGATGAATATTTTAGAATGCTCATGGATGTACTAAAAAACTCATATATACTAACATTGAGAAATAATTTAGATTTATTAATTAGTGAGAAATAATTTAGATTTATTAATTAGTTGCGTGTAGATAAATATGGGTTTATTTTCCTTGCACTTGTAAATTGTTGAAGGGATTGAAAATCCTTTTACTAGTTAGTAGAATTGTTATGTGGAAAGGAAATTTCTTTAATTTTATTTTAAAAATTAATTTATAGTAGGATTTTTTTTTGGGTCAATCAGAAGCTTATATTAAATTTGGCCTACACAATGGGAGGTAACTCATCTCCCATCTCATATCCCTTCCTACCTTCCAAGATATGAAACTAAAACCTCCAACAAGAATGTCTCAGTCCAATATCTCCTAGGAGACCATTTATAGCGAGATGTATGAACATAATTGATTTTTTGCATTTGATTTGACTTTTAAGTGTTATTTGTTTTAGTTGTAATTAAAATGAAAAATTATACACATGTAGCTTACCTAATTCTTAGAAAATGATACCACATAATAAATATAAGAAGTCAAAATTCCTTGCTTAAAGATTTCTTTTTATATTTGATTTAGTTTATTGTTCAAATATGTGAGTAGAGACTTTTTTAGGCCTAGTCTCCTTTTGTGAATACAAATATATGATATCCTTTTGTACCTCTATCTAAATCAAAGGGAAAATTAAATTGATTCATTTTATGTGATAAATTAGGTTAGGAGTTTGTAAAAAAATTTTAAGAAAAAAGTCACTCATGCAAAATCTTGTATTATCCCATTTAGTATGAAATATGCAACGCCACGACCCTCAACGTGGGCCCGGAGTGCTATTAATCCATTCATTTACGTAATAACTCACATTCTAATGTCATGTACGCAGTGGAAAATATAATTATAATCTTCCAACAAATATAATACCAGAGTTTTCTACTCCTATCTATACACTATAATAAACCATGCATCCACCTGTGTTCTCACATATATATATATATATATATATATATCTCCAAAACATAACCTACACTTCCAATATTCACAACACCAGTATGTTTCACAACCATTCATAAAATTTTGAAGACTTAAAGCATAAAACATAAAATATTTACATTCCCAAAAACATCATTAAAATGTTTATTCCTTTTTTCTTAGATCTCCCAAAAATGTTATAAAACCTCGAGCTCTCCAAGCTCAATCTCGAGGAAATCCTGAAAAAAATAAATTCATATTCAGGTGAAATACATTTCAGTAAGGGAGGAAACAATATATTAAAACAGCGTGTGGCTAACATGAGGTTCTTAAATATCCTTTTAATAACATTTGCAAAATATTATCATAAACACTGAAATCATTCTCTGAGCCTAATCAAACACATACAAAACATTTAACCCCAAGAGATTATCCAAGAATAGGGGTGATTACCAGCTCATACAAGTAGTATCCCTATGCTCTGATACATTTGGCAACCCAAGGGTTGCTACTAAAGCATACCAGGACACTCACCTTACTCAGTAAGTCCTCAAGTATTAGATTAATCTCGTACTCACATAGTTCAAATAAAGGTTTACCAGCGAAGGCCCCAAGGATAGAGAAATCTACTCGCCCATACAAGTAGGTTCCCTCTGCCCTAGTACGTTATGCAACTACTGCTACATCTGAAGTTACTAACGCACTGGCCTTTCTCAGTAAGCCCTCAAGCGAAGAGTACATCCCGCCCAATCGTAGCATGTTCTACGAGCATAGATACTTCTAATATCATAATACATTATTCTTTCTGTCATTATTCAACCATTCACATCTGTTCATGTTCTTAGCTTAAACATTGCATTGCATTTTACTTTAAGTGACTCTTTATCATTTACATTGTTCACATTTCACATTTCATTCAATTGTCATTTCATTCCATTTTCATTTTATTCGTTCGTACTACAACTGCTCTTTAGCCGTCATCAGTTAGTCCACATAAAAATGCGCTAGAATCTGCTAACATAACTCCTTTTAGCTATCATCAGTTAGTTCACATAGAAATGCATTAGAATTTGCTAATACGACTTTCAGTTGTCATACATTTATATGGTTGCATTAACATACACAAGCAGCATAGTTCATATCATATTTCATTCTTAATGCTTTACTTAATCTGCATCTCATACACTTAACATATATTTGCACAGAACTTACAATTACTCATACCACACAATTTTAGCAATAAAATTCATACATTACCTATAAAATAAGTCAACCTACATTTAACATTTATATATAGAAAATACCTTTTATTTCTTATATAATTATCATGAAAATATTTTTCACTTTCATTAGTTCATTTTCGCATATATGTATCTAATAAACAGCCCTAAATTCGAAAAAACACAATTTAAATGGTTGGCATTTTAAACCCATACCGAAACATATATACGTATATATAACGCAATTCACTTCCCATTAAACTCATAAAAATTCTGGTTTAATATATATTTTTCCCCTTACCTGGTTTCTTGAACTACGCCAACAGGGACTCCGAAAAATACTTGTGGTGCTCACCCGAGTCTTGAATCAAAAATCCTAATTTCATTAAATTAACCTTAAATAAAATATTATTTTAATATTTCCTAAACTCATAAATTCTAAATAAATAGTTATACCCTCAAATATAACAAATTTACCTAATTTTTTAAATCTCACTCTTGCTTTGGAGTGGGGCCTAGAAAATCCCAATTGGAAATTTACTTATGTCAAAATGAGGATAATCGCGGCTAGGACCACGTGGTGGTGCCTAATTGTCGATTTAACGGCAGATTTAAGGAGAAATTAAGGATTTAGAGGAAATATACATTTCCCCAAGAGTGGTGCCTATGCCGCTCCCACGATAAATTCGCTGGAGTAGAAATGTTAGTGGCGGAGTTAGGAACCCAACGGTACCTTCCGTTTTCCGATCAACCGAACATCTGCCTAGAAATTAAGAAGAGAGAGAGACGGAGACAGAGGAGTGGACGGACACACCTAGGAAAACAGAGAGATGAACGCGGGGGTTGCCTTTGAAGTTTAACTTTCAATCTTTCTGAAGCTTCTGCTTCAGAAAGTAATCTTATGTATATATAATCTTATATTATAACATAATATAATATATTATACCATTTAATTAATAATAATAATAATAATAATAATAATTTTATTTTTTATTATTTATTTTTTTAAAAAAATTACATTTAATTTTTAATTTTATTTATTTATTTATTTATTTTTTAATTTTTAAATTTTAATATTTTTTTAGGATCACTACAAAATATGATAAATATTGTATTCTCCTAGTGAAATTTGGGAAGAGTTGTTGTTGCGGGATAAAAATAACGATGACCTGCAAGACTGCTCTCCAACTTCCGATGACCTGAAAAAGATGAAAACAAAGTAGGCTTGGAGGACCCGGGGTGTACTCTGGGGGGTCACTCCAATGCCTAAGTAAGGGAATGCTTCCAAGAGATCGAATGCAACAGTAAGATTGGGTTAAAAGTAAGTTACCTTGACTTGTTTGCATCATCCTTCTTTATAGTGGCGAGGTTTGACCCTTGGGGTGATCCGTCATTATGATGTGGGGACGTGGATAGCTCCGGAGGTTTAAAGCACCAGCGTGGATCTCTCCCTTCATTATTAGATTAGAGTTAATTGCTCCTACGAGAGGATTTGATTTGCGTAGTGATTGCTAGGTTTTGATTTCCTTTTATAAGATGATATATTTAGGACATATCAATTGTCATTCTTTGTTTACTGTATTATGGATTCATAAAAATTAGTGCAATTTCATTTGTTTTACCATGAAAACACATCACTTATAAGATATCACATCTTTATATTATAACTATTCTATTATTTAAAAATATATATTTTTTCTAGATAAAAAATAACATGAAGGAAATCATGACACAAAAGTGTGTATTTGTGCAGTTACTTTTGAAGGTTGACTAATTTTTAGAAGTTTCAAACCAACTTGTGTTGTAAGGATTGTATTGTCTTCTCTTCAAAGACTTGTTATTTCATTTGCTTTGTGATTATAACATGTGGAGAAAAGGGGGGACAAAGGTAAGGTATCAATTAGTCTCATAAAGCTTTAAATTGAAGATTCAAAGGGTACACATTGATTTTGTCTTTTACAAGATATGCCATGTTTGAACCATCTAAATAAAAATTAAGAAGTTTTATTTTATTTTATTTTGGAAGAAGTAAAATATACGTTTTTAGAATGAGGAAATTGAGCTACTCTCTCAATAATTATCTTTTAGTATGCAACTCTTTCTGTCTTACAAATTTCTAAACTCTCATAATAAATAATTCATTAGTATCTCTTCCTTAAATATGTAAACTCAAGGTTATACCGAAAGGTTGGGATGGCATTACTGAAGATCTAAATGAAATTTATTATAAAACATCGATGAAAGGAAAACGAAATGTTATAACAAGAATTTGTTCGGATGATGAACTTTAGCAAGAAAAAAGTGAGCTCTGCATATACCTACACCAAAAATAAAGAAGTTTTACAAGCGTGTTGTCTTCTTTTCTTCCATGGAAATAAAAAAAAATAAAATAATTAGAATGAATGTTTCCTTTCTTCGTTTTCTTGTCTTAATGGTTTTTAGATGAAAAAAATTAATGGTTCTTTCATTATCTTTCTTTGTTGTTGTTTCATCTATTCATTTGTTCATGGTCTCTAGTTTATGATGATGATGATTTTTTTTGGTCCGTGTATAGATGGCACACAAGTGAACTCTTTTTTTTTTTTGGAATACGCACCAGGTATCTACGTGTCCGTTTTACGGTCCACGTGACTAATCCTGCGCCCCTTGAAGTTGACCTCACAACTCCAAGGGAAGGATAAATTTAGGAGTCCAAGGATGGAAACGAGCTCGGGAGGGTTTGAACACCTGACCTCGTGAGAGGCACTTCCGCAGCCCGCACTACCATTTGAACCACACCCTGAGGGTGCACACAAGTGAACTCTTACATATATACCAAGAGGTCAGAATTGGCCTTCAAATGACTTTCACTACTGAGGAAATAGTGAGATATGGGAAACATGGAAGTAGTGGTGGGACTAGAAATTTATGAGCTTGTTTGATGGCTCCAACAAACCTTTGAATGAAAAGAAAAAAAAAAATTGATGAAGGAGAAATTCCTCTCTTCTACCAACATAAGATTCTCCCTTATTCGTTGTTAGTAGGAAACTACATCCTCAATTGAACAAAGGTGTTCCAAGCATCTCTGTAATAGTTAGACTCGACAAGAAACTCTTAGTTGGATAAATACTTAATTTGTTTGCACAATTACTTTCTAAAATTATTTAATATGAGTTTAAAATGAGAATCTTCATGCATCTTATAGGGTGTTGTTATGGCGTTTGTTTTAGTTATTTGACACTTCAAAGGTACATAGATGATCGAACACTTTTATTCGTTTGACTGTTCTATATCAATATCATACATTTTGTTCTTACATGTTGTTTTCTTTATAATGCTTGTAAATGTGAAGAATTTTGTACTTGCTAATGATTTTATTTTCTTTTTAAATTACTATGCGTTATAATCTAAGGACATAACTAATTCATTAAAATAACAAACTTGCTCATTTAAATACCAAAACTTTAATGAATTTATTTGTTTATTCTAAATCAAAGAGACTATTTCATTAATATTTTCATTATATTTAGGAATATGCATTTTAAGCATCCAATATGGTAAAAAAAAAAAAATATAATGTTCTAAACCAAGTTTCAACTCATAAACAAATTTCTTCAGGTTGCATCCACTAAAGTTGTGCCTATGAGGATCTTTGTCCAAAAAACAAAATTCAGGGTAGGGGAGGTTTTTCAATTTCTGTTTTTTTTAAGTGTCTATTTGAAACTTAAAAAATTTTGGGAAAAGAAAGGAAAATATGAGAGAATTCACTTTTTCATATTTGATTATTAAGGAAAATAAGAAATAAAATAAAATATATATATTTAATCAATAAAAATATGATTTTACACACTATTTACATTTGACTTACTTAACTTTTAACTATATTAAAATAAATTTTCATTTTAGTAATGTTTGGTATTGAGGGAAAATATAGTGGAAAATAAATTTCTTTCTTATTTTTCTTTCCATTCCTTTTTCCAACTAAAATTTTTGAACAAAAGTGGACCTAAACAAAAGAAAATTCGATTAAAAAAGGAAATTCGTTCTAGTAAAAATTTTACTTTTTTGTTTTGTTTTAATCAATACTCTAATATAATGTTTAAATTTGTTGCTGAATAAAAAGTTGAACGACCTTTTAGATGTTCTCCGATCACGACCACCTGAGAAGAAGTATGGACGGCTTGGAGGACCTGGGGTGTACTCCAGGAGATCACTCTGATGCCTAAGTAAGGGATTTGTTTGAAAGGTTTAATGCAACAGTAAGTAATAGGTTGAAATGAGATGCCTTACCTCTTCATGTGTCCCCTTTTATACCGGCGAGGCTTGACCCTAGGTGATGTACCATTTATGAGCATTTTATGGCGCTTGACATGAATTATTCTAATCTTTATGGTCATTACAGTGTTGACGTAAACCGCTCTTATTGATTAATTAACTTGGGCAATTTCGTAACTGTCCTCATCAATGTCATGCTTTAATCTTCTCCTGATTTATGATCGGTGTTAATGGTGATATATTTGGGGTATATCAAAATTGGTATTAAAACTATTTATAATTATGTATCAATAATTTACTTACAAAACAAAGAAAATTTAAAGCACATACTATTCTCAACTCCCTAACCACAAGTCCTGGATCCGCTATTGCAAGCAAGAGCTAGTATTAAGATTTTTATTTCATTCTATTTTTAGTTCATTTTATTAGAAATTACACTCCATACAAGAATTTGAACTCCTATAGGCCTTGAAGATGCAATAGCAAGTAAGAGCTAGTATTATTTTATTATAAAATTTGTTACTTCCCCTTATTAGGTTATATTACCTAGGGCTAGAAATTCATTAAACTGTTTGTAAGCTGCTTAGTGTTCGATTCAATAATGGCTCGCTCAAATTTATTTATTAAATTAAATTAGTTGAATTCAAACTCAAATTCTTCGAGAATGAACCAAGAATGAGCCAAACTCAAATTGAGCCATACTCGGTTTGCTAAACTTGTGAGTTGACTCATTTAATAGCTCGCGAGCCAATTCATTTGCTTGTCTATTAGTAGTTCGTGAACAAACTTAATATTAAGCTCTTGAAAAATCTCGTTATTAATCTCATGAAATATTTGATTTTAAATTTTTTACTCAAAAAATATTTTTCTAATTATTTTTATTAATTATTAATTAAATTAATTAGTTTAGTGTCTTGATTCATTTATTAGCTTAAAATAAATTTCAATGAAGTCGAGCTCGAACTTAAGCTCGACTTGTTTATTAATATGAAATTCTCCCGAGTTTGTTTTCACCTCTGAACTTCTGAATTTATTCTCCCTTTGAAGTCGTGGAATCAACTTTAAGGGGCGCGGAATTAGTCACGTGGACTGTAAAGGCGTAATCCAAAAAAAAAAGTTAAGCTAAGTTTGAGTTACATATACATATAAACGAGTGTCTTCGCAAAGCTCAGGAAATCTGCGCAAGTTCATCATGGGTTTGGAGTCGTCTTCTTCTTCACCATACTCTCTTAGTTACTGGGATTACCTCAATCTGCTTCTTCTGCGGCCTATTCTCGCTATTGTATTCGTCTTCTCCCTGATTCTTCTAGGTAAAAACCCCCTCTCCTCTCGCGTACATACGCCGTGTATACGAAAATTCTACGGCTTTCTAATCTTCTGTTCTCACGAATTCCGCCATGAATTAAATTTGTGTAGGTTGGGTGTTGGCGTGGAAGCTAGTCCTGGTACACGTCCCGTTGGTGCAAGAGATCTTCGGCCTGCGAAAGAAGACCGCAAAACCAAAACCCCCAGCTCGTCGGTTCTCTCAATTCTACAACAGTATCAATTACAAAAATTCGGCTTCTGGGTGGTGACCCTTTCCCCCTTTTATTGCCATATTTCTCATTATTTATTTGATTCTGCCTGGTTTTGAATGTATGAGTTCCAACTTTAGACTTTAGGTGATGAAAGTTCCCTCTCTCCCCCTCTCTTTCCTCTTCTCTCTCTCTAGATTTCTAATTCTTAGTTAGCTTAGTGGTTATAACTTTTTTTTTTTTTTGGGTTTTCTTTCTTTCTTCTTTTATTTATTTATATATATTTTTTTGGTCAAACTTTTACCGAGTTTGTGAGTTCAAAATGTAATACAAAATTGTGAAGTTAGATAAAATGTAATACAAACATGTAATGAGTTTTGTCAAATCAATAAATTCAAATTCGAGGGCTGAAATCTACAGACACAAACACAGCCTTAGTTTCAAAACACATTTGGGAAATTATTGAAGTTGATTCTCCCAAAAGGGTTTTTGCCCCATCTTAGTGATCCATGACTATCCCACACTGGGCTGAAACTTGTTTTGTGTTTGTTTTACTAGGTTCAACTTGCCTTTGTACGTTCGTTAATTTTCGCTCTCAACTTAATCAAATTGCGTGAATTGTTATCTTTGATGGAATGTCATCATTATCAATTAGACTAATGCTGGGCTGGGCCGGCTGGCTATGCCCAGTGCATGTTGTGCTTTTGATCTCTAGAATCAGTTGATAATATTCTCATTTACTTTTCACTTTCCATTTGCAATTTAATCCCTTCCCTTATCTGCTTGTGGTATGGGATTTCTTAGTGGTGCTAATTAGCTAAGCTGTATTGACTATTGCTCTACCCAACCAATTTAGCCTTGACAGACCTTTAGCTGAGTTGTGACTATTGCTCTGCCTAAGCAACCAGCCCTTG
This sequence comes from Malania oleifera, assembly GCF_029873635.1. Classification (NCBI taxonomy): domain Eukaryota; kingdom Viridiplantae; phylum Streptophyta; class Magnoliopsida; order Santalales; family Ximeniaceae; genus Malania; species Malania oleifera. Next base: position 24,197,332 of record NC_080424.1, on the reverse strand, counting down.
ACAGACCTAGCTTTATCTTGATGCTGCATTTGGGTGCATGGATTTTAGGCCCTGGAATTGAATTGTGTGGATTTGGACAAAGTTGTACTAGGTTGTGGAGATATGCACAAATCTAAAATCAAAGGCCCAAAATTTAAGCTCCCAAACAAAGAAGTAAAAACCGTGCAAACAAAATAAGAAACAAATCCTAATCTATGGTATCCAAATATAAATCATTATTTAACAAATTCGGATCACATCATAAACTGAGATAGAACTATGCACATTCTGTAATCAACCACATTAAATCAGTAATACTTTTTCTTGGGTTCTGAAAGAATTTTCCATAGCATCAGATTTTGTCATTTTTTTTTGGCTAATAGAAAAGAACCATGCCCAATCATTTTAAATCATGAGCTGACATAGAAATCTGTACATTTTTGCAAGAAACCAAATTCTAGGACAGCTTTCTTGCTCAATTTCTCAAAAAGAATTTGGATCTAAAGTTTTAAACTAGGCCGTATTTGGCTCATTTAGTAACTGACTGTGCCTTGGAGTTGTCCGAACAGCTTGTTCATTCATAGGCTTATATTCTATTTTGCTCCATCTTTGTCAAGCAGACCGTTTCGGGTAGGTGAATTATGGCACTTGGCCCCATAGGCAGGAGGCTTAAAATTTTGAAATCTTTTGTCACTGGCTGCAAAATTTTAATAAAGATAAGAAGACTGCATTCTTTAGTAGTGATGCTTCAAATGTTTGCCGTCTTGAGAGGGCTTTGCTCTACCTCGGACTTGGAGCGGTTGTCTTCTTAGAATTGTTCAGTGTTTTAGCAAAATATATGGTAAACCCATTTGGACTTTTCAGTGTTCTAGTAAAAGAATGATGTAATATGATCATAGGATGTTTATTAAAGATGGCTTTGTTATTTTGAGGTTTTGAGAGTCCTTTATAGTTCAAATCCTCTTCCAATAACATGAAGAGCACAATCCTTGCTCCCCTATTATTTATTTGCCTTTTGGAGGGTGTTCGTTATTTTGAGGTTTTGTTTTTGGCTTTTCACTGGTCTCCTGCCCCATCTAATCTTCTGGAATGAATTAACTTTTTTTTTTTTTGCAAGAAACAAAAAAGTAGACTACTAGCTAAAATGGATTGGAGAGAAGTCTGAAATCTTATGTAGAGAACTTAGAGAATTTTTTCAGTTGCTATATTTTTTTCTTGTCTTGATGTGGCTTTATTTGACAAGAAGCAAGTCTACAATGCACTTCTGCTGTACTTGTTAATTAATTGCAATGACAAGTCAGTCATTTTTAATTCTGATGGCAGTTTTCTTATCATGAGGGTCATACTATTTGGAACAATCTTTTATCAACACAATAATAATAATAATAATAAACCATTTGGTACGGTCTTAAGGTTGAGCTATCAACTATTTAGAATAAACTTGATGCTAAGTAGAGTGGAGGTGGGGAACCTGTAAGTAGACCCTGTGAGGTTGTTCTAGAATATTACTAAAATGAGTGCCTTTTGAAATTGGCTAGTGCAAGAATCTTTGCAGCCTGCATTTTAGAGCTTATTCATGAACTGCGTTCTGAAGCAAGGAAAGTTTTGCACTTCTTTTTAATTCATTTTGCTATGATATTTTGAATTTATTTACATGTTGTAGAAAACCGGAATATTGGAATGTGTTACCGAAAATAAGTGATACTTCTTGAGAAGAAAAGCTTCAAAAGAAATTACAGTAGTCAGTAGACAAACAGCATGAAATTTTTCTAATTTTTATTCTGTTTTTTTTTTTCACTTGTCCCATAAACTGTTCTCTTCATCATGCAATTTGACATTGCTGTGTGTGTTGCAGAAGTAGCTGCTCACAGCAAAATTCTTGACCAAAATGTTTGGGAGTTTGGAGTTCAAACCTTGAATTTGGATTTGTGTTGATTTGGATATAATAAATAAAAGACTATTTTAGGTTTCATCCAAATCCTCGCAAATCCAAATTCAAAACTTGAAATTCATGTTCTCAAACACAACAAAGTATTCGAAGAGTGTGAACTATGAAAGGATAGTTCAATTCCGGTGAAGATATTGACATCACTATTTCAGCTAAAACAGGTAGAAAAAATTGGATGAAGTTGCTGCTCGTATGCAAATTTATTGATTTGGCAATTTAAAACTATTATTGTGAGAAAACTTTTGGTTGAAAAATAAAGTATGAAATGATTTTGTTTTTTCATTTAGTGTCAATTTCAATGTCCCAACAAATCCGACTTAATTGATTTTGATCCGAGTGCTATGAATGTTCATTCAACAATTATTATTATGATGGTGGTGTTGATGATGATGATGAGTTGAAACAAAGGGCAATTCAATCTAGAAGAGGGCTTTATCTGGATCAGGTTTTTCTAACTGGTCAAGGACGAGCACAAGTCTCTAAAATTCCATACCAAGAAGTTGAATGAGCCTGGTGGCACCATCTTGAGTGCTATGCTAAGAAGGTAATGCTGCCAAAAGCTTCCACCACAGCCGACCCCCTCCCTTTTCTTCCCACTTCTGAAGTTCATCAAGGTTTACAAGAAATGACTTTTTTATAGAACATTTAGGCTCTTGGCCTGATTTTAAGCTTCATTTGAATCAAAGAGGTTATACGAAAAAAGAGAAGGGAAAAAAAGCAAAAACAAGGACAAGATTAGTATTTTATTATTTTTTTCCTTTATATTGAATACTATTAACAATGAAAATTTGTTCATATATTATTATTAATTTTTTTTAAAAAAATAATAGTAATGAACTGACATGTAAGATAGATTTTGTATTCATTGATTTATTTTATGTTTAATTTTCTTTATGACTTTTCAACCAAATATAAAAATGGAATTTTTTAAAATATATTTTTCTATTTTTTTTAATGTTTTTCTAGGGCTTTAATGAAAAGTGGTTCTGAAGTTATTTCTATTTTTACTTTTGGTTATGAAGGTTATAACGTGTCATTTTTTAATAGCAAAATATTATGTTTGATTCATTCTAGGATAGGAACCATTGTAATAATGTTACAATTAGTCTATCTGTCACATCAACCATCAAGTTTAAATTTCAATTTTTTAGGGCTTTAAGAAAAGAAACCCAAAAGGAGAACTAGATGATTATTTAGAAGCTCTGTCGACATAGGCAAGGCAATTTGTTAGCCTTGAAGGATTTCAAATTGTTTTGTCTGTGTATATGACACAGAGATGTATGAAAGAAAGGCCAAATAGGGCCACTAGGTAGGCTGACTAAATACAAAAGGCTAAATAGTTGCACTTGGTAGATAAGCAAGTGCAAAAAGTTAAATAGTCTTACTTGGCAAAATAATGAGTACAAAAGGCCAAATAGACCCACTTGGAAAAAAATAAAAAAACCAAGTACAAAAGATAAAAATAGACCCATTTGGTAGAATGATCTTAGTACTAAAGGTCAAAATTAACCTTCGCAAATTGTCTTAAAGAATAAGCCACCTCTAAAGGTGGTAACTTGAAGAATACACATGGAAGAGAAAGCTACCTCGGTTAGAGAATTTAAAATGGTGACCTTGGCTGCTTTCTACTATTGTTAGGATAGGATGTGGCAACCTCAAGAAATGCTAGACCCAAGGTATTGACATTGGGAAATACCCTTGATAAACAAGTCTCTATCAGCGCTAAGGCAAGAGGGGATAACCTTGAGAAATACCCTTTAAAAAGGTACAAATGTCATCTCACTCTCAGCATTTGGAGTACAAAAAAATGCCAAAAGCCACCTTGGTTCAAGCATTTGAGGAGGAGGAGGGGGGGAAGCCTTGGCCACCTCGGGCCAAGCATCTGAGGTGCAAAAAAGAAAAGAAAAGAAAAGAAAAGAAAGGTCCAAAAGGTCACCTTAACCCAAGCATTTGAGGAACAACCTTCTTCCATGAGTAAGTTACGAAAAACATACTCCTATAAACTTTAAAGTGCCTTTCAAAGCATGGGAGTTGGAGGAAATTTGATGTTGTAAAAATACACTCAAAGCATGACTAAGTGTCAAAAGATATTTAATAAGAAGACCAATAGTTGCCTATAATTTAAGAAAGTGGATATAATCTCAAGAAAAGTAATAAAGGGTAATGGAAGGACGTAACCTTGCATAAAGCCAATAATTCCCCAAATTAAAGACCGGAGCATTTATACTTGGAAAATTCACCTATAGAAGGAGAAGCCAAGGTTGAGATAAAAGAGATTCTATAGAATTCCCTAATACCCTCTATAAAAGTATAATTACAATTACATAAGTTATTTCGCGCTTTGAATTAAGGTCGAAAAAGGCCCCTGGAGGACACTAGGGGTGTCGCAAGCTGCTGCTTCTTCTTCTTCTTTTTATTTTTTATTTTTTATTTCTTTGGTTGCAATTGATTGCCATGATCCATGGATACTGAGATCAAGATTTAATTTTTGGCATTAGGAAGTATCTTGGCCTTCACCTAATGCCTCAAACAAGTATATATATATATATGAAATCCGCAAATATCCTACTCTTTTATAAAGATTCAAATTTTCATCCCTAATGTAGAATGAGGAAATAGTTAAGGCTAAGATTATATTTATTTATAATCAATTTGTTCAATTTTTTTAAAATTTTGTAAGTGTTAAAAAATATTTAGTGACAACTTTATATGTTTAACTTCGAATCTTATTTTTATTCACGATAAATCTGTATTCAACTTGGTCTACAATTGAGAGCATTTGTAAGTATTTAAAAAAATTAGTAAAATCTACATAATGGTTTGATTGGTTGAAAGAAAAATAGATAAATGTAACTAATTATTTGTAATTGTTAAGATTAATACGGACTTTATTAATCTTTTTGTGTACATACAATTGTACAAGGCCATCCTTTTATAGGAGAAGGAGGCATACAAGGGTACAAGGGTATTTTAGGGAGTATTTTAGGGAGATATACTAACATCCCCCCTTAAACTCAAGGTGGTATTGAAGATGACATCTGGAGTTTGTAGACTAAAGCACGATGACGACCAGGAAGATGAGATTTTGTGAAGATATCAGCCAATTGATTAGCCGAAGGAACTGAAAAGAGGCGAAGTGTCCCGTCCTGAAGATGATGATGCACAAAATGACAATTGATCTCAATATATTTGGTGTGTTCATGAAAGACATCGTTGTGAGCGATCTGGACAACACTATGATTGTCATAATAAAGCGAAGTGTTCGAGGGCTAAGGAACTCCCATATCTTGGAGAAGCCAACGAAGTCAAAGAAGCTCAGAAGTAGTATCAGCAAGAGCCTGATACTCAGCCTCAGTGCTAGAGTGAGCAACAATAGTCTGCTTTTTGCTCCGCCAAGAGATAAGAGAGTCACCAAGTTAAAAAAGAAAACCAATGGTAGACAGACAGCATCTAAATAAACTTGTAAAGTCAAGGATGAGTGAGAGGAAAAAAAAAGCCATGAAATAAAGTGCCCTTCGCATATCGTAAGATGTGAAGAACAACTGCATAGTAAATAGGGCGAGGAGCCAACATAAACTGACTAACAAGGTGCACCACATAGGCAATATCTGGTCTAGTGACAGTGAAATAAATCAAGCTCCCGACAAGCTATCGGTAACGAGTGACATCGAGAAGGAGCTCCCTATCAGTAGGACGAAGTTTGATATTGGGCTCCAGTGGACTATCAATTATCTTACAATCGGTGAGGCCAGCACGTGTGAGAAAATCAGAGGCATATTTGGCTTGAGTCAAGGAGTAGCCATCAGAGGTAGGGGACACTTCTAAGACAAGGAAGTAGTGAAGAGAACCAAAGTCTTTCATCTTAAACCGCCGACACAGAAATTGCTTAAGCTCATGAATACCAGAAGTATCATCACCAGTAATGATCATATCGTCAACATAAAGTAGTAGAAGAGCGATGCTAGTAGCAGTGTGATGGGTAAAAAGAGCTTAATCATAGAGGCTAGAGGCAAACCCAAGCTGGACAATAGTGGAGTTGAACTTGGCAAACCAAGCACGAGGAGCTCGCTTAAGCCCATATAAAGCACAACGAAGACAACAAACCTGACCAGGAGAATGAGGATACCCAAGAGGGGGTTGCATATATACCTTCTTAGCCAAATCACCATGTAAGAAGGCATTCTTGACATCCATCTGAAATAAAGGCCACCGCGGAGCAGAGGCAACAGCCAAAAGGGAGCGAACGGAGGTAATATGAGCAAGAGGGGCAAATGTCTCCTCATAATCAATGTCATATTCCTAAGTAAAGCCCTTTGCCACTAAACGAGCTTTATGTTGTACTTCAGAACCATCGGAGTTTGTTTTCCGTTTATACACCCATTTGTTCTCAACTACAGTCTTACCAGGAGGCAGGTCAACCAAGTCCCAAGTATGAGTTTTGTGAAGTGCGTCAAGTTCTTCAGACATAGCTTGCTGCCAAACAGAAACAGAACAAGCTTCGCGATAACTACGAGGCTTGTGAAGGGATTCAAGAGTAGAAAAACAGTGAAAGTCACTAAGATAGGTAGGAGGTGCCCTTACCCGACTAGAACGGCGAACATCCAAATCAGTGGACTCAAGTGGTGTGGACGCGACAGCAGGATCATTAGACGGTCCAGGTTCAGGAATGGTAGACGCATAGGGATCACCTGATGAGCTGTTAGGACCTACATTAGAAGAGAAAGTGAGAGAGGGATCGAGGGCAAGATCAGTGAAAATGGGGGATTATAAGAGACAATCAAAGGAAAATGGAGAGATACTAGCAAACATTTTGTGTTCCCAAAACTGAACATGCCGAGAGACTTGAAGACGCTTGGCTATGGGGTCATAGCACTGATAATCCTAGTGTTCAATGCCATAACCAAGAAAGCAACATAGACGAGAACAAGGTTCAAGTTTTGTATGTTTATGAGGTGGAAGCAAAACAAAGCAAGCACAACTAAAGACTTTGAGATGAGAATAATCGGGTATCTCTCCATATAGAGCCTCATATGGAGATTTATTGGAAAGAGTAGGGGTTGGAACCCGATTAATAGTATAAACAATGGTAAGTGCAGCTTCACCCCCAAAAGGATTCTGGGAGGGATGCAGAGAAGAGTTGAGAGTGAACAGTGTCACGAATGTGATGGTGCTTATGTTTGACACGACCATTCTGCTGGGAGGTGGAAGGACAGGATCAATGCAAGACGGTGCCGACCTCTCGAAGTTCTTCAATGAAAGCGGTAGAAGTATATTCCAGGTCATAATTGGACTGAAAAACTTTAATGGTGTGAGCAAACTGAGTTTTAATCATTTGCTTAAAGTCAAGAAAAGCATTAAGTAACCCAGTGCGATCATGCAAAAGATAAATCCATGTATACCGAGAGTAATCATCGATAAAAATGACAAAGTAATGAGACCCGCCCTTAGTAAGGACATGAGCAGGTCCCCAAATATCAGAATGAACCGAATCAAAAGGTGCAGAAGACAAAGAATTACTTTCATTAAAAGGTAAAGCTTTTTGTTTCCCAAGTTGACAAGACATATAATCAAAATGTTCAAATTTAACATTTCCTAAGCAACCACTAGAAGCTAAAGACTGAACACAAGACAACGAGGCATGATCGAGACGAGAATGCCAAATACTGGAAGACACTACAGCAAAAAGGGACGAAGGAGAACACGAATGAGGCAAATGCAGAGATGTGAGCTTGAAAAGACGACCAACTTTACGCCCGGTCCCAACAAGCTGGCCCGTCTTCGAATCCTGCACATCACAACCTTTGTGAGAAAAGGTTAAGATCAAACCACTTTCAACAAGTTGACCAACAGAAAGGAGATTGAGAGACAAGTTAGGCACAACATATGTATCAAATACAGAAAAAGTAGGAGTAGAAAGATGACCAAGATGACTAACAGACATATGTGAACCATCAGCAGTATAAATTAAGGGAATAGAAGTTAAAGACTACTTATGCGTCACTAAAGAGGAATCAGAGGTCATATGATTGCAATAGGCAGAATCGATAAACCAAGGTGTAGAGGTACCTGTGGAGACTAATAAGGCAGTAGAAGTGCGGGATAGAACCTGAGTGATAATTGCCTCAAGGTTAGCTGCTGAAAGAGACGACAAAGGAGGTGTAGAAGATGGAGTAGAAATTGAGGAGTTGGTGGAGACAGCAGCAACAGGTTTGGAAGAGTAAGAGGCCTTAGCCTTGAGAGCATCCCGAGCATCTTTAGCCTTCTTCTTAGGACAATCGGAAATACGGTGACTGTCTTCCTTTCAATAGTGGCACTGGCCACTAAAACAATGCAGTTTATAAGATGCAACAGTTGCAGCTGGAGTAACTGAAGTAAAGGAACGAGGCAGAGCAATAGCTAAAACCATATCGGTAGAATGAACCCGACAAGTTTGTTGGCTTGTCTCCTCAGAAATGAGCTCCGCAAGAGTAACCTCAAGTGTAGGAAGAGGCGATCGATGTAACAAAGAAACTCGAGTATTCTCAAATTCATCCCGGATATGCATCATAAAGTATATAAACTGACGACAATCCCGATATGCAACAAAAAGTTTAATCGATTGTTCATCAGAAAAAGCAAGGTCAGCTTGAGAGAGCTGAACCCAAATGCCACTATCCTGGGCATGAAACTCAGCAATAGATTGTCTAGGTTCCTCACACATTTGGGAAAGCCTAATTTCCAATTGAAACTCGAGAGCAGCATCACTATCACAGTTGTATCGTTTGGCCAAAGAATCCCAAGCAAGTTTGGCATTACAAAATTTAGGAAGTAGACTCTGAATAGTAGGAACGAATGTATTAATAAACTAGGAAAGGATCTTACAGTGAGTACTTTCCCATTCATCAAGAGCCTCATCAAACTCTTCTGTTAATTGTGTGTCAGTTTTTGTGGGTTTTTGTTTTGTCCCAGTGACAAAATGTCATAATCCCCGTCCAATAAAAAAAACTGACATTTGTTGGGCCCAAACATTGTAGTTGGAGCCATTCAAAACAATCTCTATAGGGCGGGCAACATCAGTTAAAGACACCATATAAAAAAAATAATGGATAATACTGATCGATGGAAAGCAAGTAGCAATTTAACAGAATCTGAAAGATGAAAATTGGTGCTTCTCTAAAGAAAGAATGCGGCCAAGGAGCAAGTTAGAGCACAAACCATTGATGTTATAAACCTTCCCAAGGAACCAGTTATGTGGTGGATTTTTCGAGAAATCGAAGGTTCCCTCGCCGTCAACATGTGGGATTATACTGCAAGGACTCAATTGCCTATGCTAAGAGCGGCTAGAGGAGCAAGGAGCGGCATGATGGTGAAGAAACCCGGAGCCCAAACCACCCCACCAGGAACTGGTTCGCTGGGTGGGGCTCAGGGACTGACAGGGCACACCTGTAGTCGCTCAGGATGGGGCATTGCCGACCGGGATGGTGAAGCTGGGCATGGTGGTCCGGCTGCCGCGTCAGCAACGAGTTCACGAATGATGGAGACAAGCGGCGAAGCGCGATGGCGAGCTCACGCGTGTTGGCCTGCACGGGGAGAACATACGGGGAAGACAGAGACTCTCTACCCCAGGGGTTTGTTCTTCCTTTCGTTTTTGTTCGATCAGAAGTGTCAAAGGTTGGGGAGAAGGCTGAGGGCGGTTTTGAGGACGCCTCTCCCTCTGTGTTGGCACAGCGACTGGAAGACAGAGAGAGCTCCAGTCGGCTGAGTGTAAACAACGCCGAACGGAGGCAGAGACGAGAGTCTCGCTGGAGACGATGACAACAACCAGAGGGAGATGGGACCAGAGGGAAGATGATGACGACGACGTCTGGAATGGCTACCAACGATGACGATGACGTTGTCCAGAACGGCGGTCGAGCGGAGAAGATGGAGCAGTGGGCGGCGGCAAGGAGGTTTAGAAAACAAAGAGAAATTAGGTTTAACTTGGCTCTGATACCATGTTAAGATTAATACAGACTTTATTAATCTTTTTGTGTACATACAACTGTACAAGGCCATCCTTTTATAGGAGAAGGAGGCATACAAGGGTACACGAGTAGTTTAGGGAGTATTTTAGGGAGATATACTAAGAGTAATAATATTGATTGAAAAAATATAGGTGCATGGAGCCTTATTATGAATAGGAGGTTGTTGGGCTCCACATTTAAGTATATATAGTTAGCTGGCCTGATATCTTGTACAAGGTGGGATGCATATCAAGATAATAGGACTCCTAATGTTTCACCTAACTCTAATCCCTCTCATGAATGGTATCCTTAACTTCTCAAAAAAGGGACTCCCAATCACAAACTACACATCAAGTTATGAAGAAAATCATATCCTCCATAGTCAGTCTTCAATAGCTCTCTTGAATTTAGAACTGCCTACTTTCCACGGAAAATTACCTGATTGAAAAATAATAAATCTCTATCTATACTTTTGCAATATGCTCTTTGTTCAAACACTTAGACCGTAACTTGTCTATAACACTTATTATTTAATAAGTGATTTCACAAAAAAAGTGTTCTTGGTTGGGAAAAAAAATAAATACTTAATTCAAAAGGTGATTTTTTGCACCACTTTTTTACACCAAAAAATTAATTTTGAAGAAGCGATTTGTGGGGGGGAAAAAAAAGTGATGTAAACAGTAACCACTTAAAAGTGGTCACTGCGGAAGGCGGGAAGGGTAAGAAGCATAATTTGCCATTAAAAAAATTTATGCAAAGACTTCATAAAGCGCAAAAGCCCGAAATTGGCGAAGCCTGTAGAGCTCTCCATCCCTTTGACCTCAAACAACAAGCAGATCTGATTCCTACACGAGCTCTCAAAAATCGCAGCCTCAATCTTCATCTCGGGTAACTTTCCTACAGTTTTTCGCATTTCTCTTTGTGAATATGTTCACTTTTGTCTCATCTTTGTATGCTGTCTTCTCTCCATTTATTAATGATGTAATATTTTTTTAATAAATGAGAAATTTGCCAAAACTTGATGATGTTACTAGAATGCCTTTTATTTTTGTGTGCTTTTGATTGAATTTTTTGTTTTTTGCAGTTCTCTTTCTCAAATCCATTTGCTTGGATTAGTGTTAATTTACTACTAAAACATATTGATTTGGTGATTGCTCACAAAGAATTTTCTTTGTATGCGTGTCCTTATTAGTTCGAGCATTGTTCATTAGTTTGAGCAAGTTCCGATGTTCAATGAAAGTAGTTATTGGAAAAGGAAATGGCCAAAATGTTTCAGATATTCGGGAAAGGCTGGTATACATGGGTTTACGATTGCTATTTCTTTGTCATGGTCAGAATCAAATATTGAATTCTATCAGTTCTAGTTTCTTCTGAACAATTTTACTTCATTGGGTCGTGTTGTGATTTTTTTAGCGATGCTTAAGTTGCCAAAAGAACAAGCTTCCTGTTCTGAATTTCGTATTCTGTGGTGGCTTTATCTAGATTCCTTAAAGGTTTGTTTGCTCAATATTTCTGAAGGGTTTGGAAGGGGCGAAGATTCTAATTGTTTGCTGGAGTGCACTATTTTTGCTAGCTTATGTGACATTTGGTTGGAGAGGAATGTGTACATTTTTAAAGGAAGGGCTTTGACATTGCCATTGCTTTTGGCAGAGGATTGTTTTCTTTGCATGTCTTTTGGTTTCTGAGTTGGTTGTTTCAATGGAGCTTCTTTTTTTATTTTCAGCAAGATTGGCTGGCATGGTTATCTTGACGTTGTTTCTGTTTATTGTTTCATCTTCAGTATGTATTTACTATTTCCTTTGTTACTGGTGATGATCTTATCTTCCCCTTTGTATTTCTCTTCTCCTTCATTTAAATCTCTTCTTAAAAAAAGTTAAAAAGAAACATATAGTAACCGAATGATGATGGTAATTGGAACTACAAAAAATCCTCCATTATTGACGGTAGTTATTCCAATGCAATTAATTTTTCAAGTAAACTCAAATCAGTTCCTTTCATATTACAGTGACCTATTTCATAAGAAGTTGTTTAGTCCATGTCTAGAAACTATACTCTGTAGTGAGTAGTAGATTGGGCAAAAAAGTATGATGACTCGGAAAATTTTAATGATTAAATAATTGGAAAAAATAATAGATGAAAAAGATAAATAAGAAATAAAGAAGAAGAGGGGAAAATAAATTGTAAAAGGGTACAAACAGGTGCTGTCGACGAGCAGGATTTTCTCGTCGACGAGAGATCTTCATAAACTCGTCACCGAGTATGTATGTCTCGTCAACAATGATTAACGAGAGGGTTTGGGCTGTTCTGAAACTCGTTGACGATCTCACGGCCTTGTCGACGAGTGTTCTTCAATGGTTTGTCAACGAGTCCTATCTTCTCGTCGACGAGTCCACGTGGTAAGGACGAGTATATAAAGATCTAAGGTTACTTTCTTGTGAAGGAAAACATTTTTCCTTCAGCTCTCTCTCTATAAACGCGTCTCTCTCACTTCTCTTTAAGAATCCGGCCTGGATTCAGCCTAAATCGACGATCGGAGGTCGCTACGGTGTTCTAGGGAAGATTCTTTACACATCTAACGGATCAGTTTTCTAAACTGGGCATTTTAGGAAATACTCCTAAGTTGAGGTAAGGGTTAGGATTTATAGTTTTGGGTTTTTAAAAAGGTTACTTAAGGTTATTAAGTTGAGAAAATGTAGAAATAGTAGTTTATTTAATTAAACTAGGGTTTTGAACCAGGGACCGGGTGAGCATCACAGGCATCAGTTTGGGATACCTCTTAGTGTAGTTCGAGGATTTAGGTAAGGGGGAAATTTATATATTAAATCAGGTTTCATGTGGAAATGGATTAAGTTAAATAAAATATATATGTTTTCATGTGGGTATAAATGTCAACCGTTTAAATAATTTTTTCTAAGCTTAAGATTGTTTATTTAGCTACGTATATGTGAAAATGAAATGATGAAAGTGAAAAGTATTTTAGGATAATTATGTGAGAAATGAAAGATATTTTTAGTATAAAAACGTTGAATGATGGTTGGCTTATTTTACATGCAATGTATAAATTTTATTGCTAAAATGTGTGGCATGAGTGAATAGTAATGCTGTGTAAACATATGTTATATGCATGAAATGCAGGCTATGTAAGAAATGCATTGATAATGAAATGTTAAACGGGCCATGTTGCTTGTGTTTGATAATGCAATCATGTATGCAATGACAGTTAAAAGGAGCTGTAGATGATGACAACTAAAAGGAGTTGTGTTAGCATATTCTAGCGCATATCTATGTGGACTAACTGATGTACAGCTAAAATGAGTTGTAGTACGAATGAATGAAATGAAAATGAATGAAATAGAAATGTGAATGAAATGGATGTGAAATATGAAATGTGAACGATGTAAAATGTTAAAGGTTACGTAAAGTGAAATGTTATGAAATGCTAAAGTTATGAACATGAACATATATGGATGGTTAAATAACGACAGACAAAATAATGTATTATGGTATTATCAAGTATGTAAATTAGTAGAATATGTTACTTTAGGGCGGGGCAAACTCTTCGCTTGAGGACTTGTTGAGAAAGGCAAGTGCACTAGTAGTATCAGATGTAACAGTATGCTGCATAACGCACTAGGGTAGAGGGAAACTACTTGTATGAGCGGGTAGATTTCCTTATTCTTGGGGGTCTTCGCAAGTAAACTTTTGTATGAATTGTATGAGTACGAAATTAAACTACCACTTAAGGGTTTACTGAGTAAGGTGAGTGTTCTGGTATGCTTTAGTTGTGACCTTTGGGTTGCCTAATGTATCAGAGTAGAGAGGTGTTACTTGTATGGGCGAGTAATCACCCGTATCCTTGGGGAGTCTTGTGGGTAAATATTTTCTTGTGTATGATTAGGATCAAAAAATGATTTCAAAATTATGTTAATGATTTGCAAATGATACTAAAATGTTGATTATAATCTCATGTTGACCACACGCTATTTTTAATATATATTGTTTCTTTCCCTTACTGAGATGTGTCTCATCCGATTACGAATATATTCTTTTCAGGACCACCAAGTAAACGAGCTTAGAGACGCTCGAAGTTGATAGCATTTTTGGGGTTCTAGATAGAGAAAATGGTATAAACATTTTGATGATATTTTGGAATGTAAATAAGCTATGTTTTATGTTTTAAAGTTTTCTGAGGTATGAATGATTGTGAAACATACTGGTGTTTGTGAATATTGATTATTTTGGAGATATGTATATATATATATATATATATATATATATATATATATATATATATATATATATGGGAATACAGGTGATAAATGGCTATTGTGGATTACAGATAGAATTAGTAAACTTTGGTATTTATATTTTATGATTGAGGATAATAGTTAAGTTTTCCGCAGTGTATCAGTGTATGTATGATTTAATTATGGATTATTAGGATTTAATTAGGTATAATGCATCGGACCGGATTTAAGGGTTCGGGGCATTACAAAAAGGGTATGCCAAAGGGCCACAAATTGAGATTGCAAAAAAAATATTTGACATAGTGATGAATTCAAACATTTGACTAACAAGATTGGAAACAACATTTTTTGTTTAACGCAAAACAAGTCTCAAATGTGTGTGCCTTCACATGTCATTGTGCATTCTAGGCTTTCTAGCCATATGATGAAAAAAATTCTGTTTTCGAGACAACACTTTGATGCCTCTATTCCCAAAACAATTAGTGTATCTTACTCTAGTATTTGAATTGATCTAAACATTGTATGAGGTGGATTTTTTTTTGTATTACTAGGGTTTATATAACTTCTGTGGATGCAAGGTGAGCTTCACTCTAGCTAGTGTAATCATGCAAAAGTTTAAGCTACAAGTACTTATAGTACTTTTATTTTTTTCAATATTGCAGTAAGCCTACATGCTTCTGTTAACTCTTTACTTTAACATCCAATATTGATGAGATTTTTCCTAAAGGTATTGACAAGCTACTATGTTGAATATTGCTATACTATTTTTCCATTTTAATTTAATGAGAAGTCTCTTCTTGCACAAATGGTAAAAAAGTCATTATTATCTTCTTATTGTCACCCTTTCATGAACAAATGAGTTGGTCTGCTTCATTAATCAAAAGTTCTTATAATTTGTTGTTGCTTCTCTTTGTAGTTTTCAGATGTCCTAAACCTTCTTTTAGGGTCTAACACTCAATTGTGGACAGCCATTTGCCCAAACACCATATGATAGTTATGTGATATTAGTGTTGTTTGTTTAGTGAAAGAAAACAAATAGAATTGTGCTATTTGCATGTAAAATCCATTTTTTTTTTTTCAGTATGATATATATTTCTTAAGGATTCATTAGCCTCACTCATTCTTTCTTGCTAGTCTTCCTCCAATGGTCATTGTTGGTTACCAAGTCTCTACAGCATTGCCAATAATTCTTTCATCTTTCCTTGCTACAATTGTTGTTCATATATAATATTTATGTTTGTGTATTCGCAAATAAATATTATTGTCATTGTTACCAAAAAAATATTGTATTATTCTTTTAAAACAATTTCTGCAACCAATTGTTTATAGAAATATCATGTGTGCGTTGTAAATTTCAAATTTTAAATCTAGGTTTGAAATACAACATGGATATTCTAGAAAAAAAAGAAAAAATATATGATTCATGGATTTGTTTTACTTGTCTTATATGGTGGTTGTTGGGAATATGTGTAGTAGTAGTAGCTTGTGATGTTTCAATGGATGTTAGGTTAAGATTGGTTATTGTTAATTGACTCTATCTCAGTTTATTGTTGATTGTTGCTAGTTACACTGTTAAAAAAATGTCAAAAGTATTTCCTAATCAATTAGTTCCCAAGGATAAAAAAGTAAGAAATGTTAAAAAGGAAGATAATATATTTGGTATCTAGGACTCATGACTGATAAAACTCAATGTTCTTCGAATGAATTACTATAACAATTTTATCACAACATGCTATTGTTTTATTTGATTCGGTGCTACTCACTCTTTTGTGTTTGCAAATTATATTAAATTGTTAGGTGGCGAGACCCAGTCATTGGAGGTAGAATTGTCAGTAGCTACATCGCCAGGGTCAGTGGTGAGGTGTCGTAGAGTGCTCAAGGGTTATCCAGTAGAAATTCAGGGGAGAGTGTTACAAGCTGACCTGATTGTGTTAGATACGCATGGGTTCCATGTAATATTGGATATGGATTGACTGACAACTAATTATGCTAATATTGACGGTCATCTGAAAGAGGTGATATTCAGATTGCCAGGCAAACAAGAATTCAAATTTGTAGGGTCGTATGTGTGTTCTCCACCTCAGTTAGTGTCAGTCATGCAGGCGAGAAGGCTACTCTTGGATGGATGTCAGGGGTATTCGGCCTATGTGAAGGCGGTATTAGAAGGAGAGTTGAGGATAGGGGATATCCCTATAGTAAGAGATTTTCCTGATGCTTTCCCTGAGGATTTGTTGGGACTATCTCCTGATCATGAGGTAGAATTTGTTATTGACTTGGTTTCAAGAACAACACTAATTCCTAAGGCGCCATATAGAATGACATCGGTACAACTAAAAGAGTTGAAAGAATAGTTGCAAGAACTGTTGGATAAGGGGTTTATACGGCCTAGTGTGTCACTCTAGGGAGCGTCGATATTGTTTGTGAAAAAGGAAGATGGATTGATGACAATGTGCATCGACTATATGTTTTTGTATTTCCATAAGTCGATTAAAATAGTGGAGACAGTTTAATCCTAAAATTGAGATGCTCATAAGAATGTAAGATACTAAGTGGGCAACAATTGGACTCCTATGTTTTGAGGAAATTCTTTATTTCATGCGAAGTGATGTTATCACCATAATCTGGAAACGAACATGAGAACAAGATGTCATGGGCATCACATTGCCAAATATTACGAAGGATCCTATGAACCAAATAACACTTAACCGAATCATCTTTAGTAACTTACCTAAAAGAAAAATCATAATGATAATTGGACCTTAGCAATTTACCATCTAGAAGGAAAATCATACATGCTAGGACCTGAAGTTATATCTTTTTGCTCTATCCTATGAGAATCCTACTTGGCAATGGGACACTAATTTAACCGCTTAGGCATCGGTTCGGTTGGGATTTGATTCGTATATAGCTTAATGTGAAATCTTCTGTGGTGATCTGCAGTTGATTGTGGCTTTTCAAGTTTTTTAGAATCTAATCCTTCTACCATTAGCAACTCTCTAGCACAAATGAATATCACCTTTTTCTTCCTGATTCATTTTACATAAGATTCATGCTGTTGGATAATGTCTGATCACTGATCATAGCTAACTAAACAACTTCATTAGTATTGTATTTCATACTAAAAATCAAGACACATGTGTATTGCATATTTGTATTGCATATTTGTCCAGCCATTAGAGTAAGATTAGGGTTGACTTGAGTCAGTATACCTGGACTTAGACTTGCCATAATTGCAATTTGTGTTTTTCATTGAGGATATTTTCCAACTATGTTTTGATATTCAACGTGTGCCACCATAGGTTAAAAGTTGAGTCTTAAACTATTTAAAGCTCTAGAAACCAATTTGCTAGGAAAATGATACTTTACCTTGATTTAAAAGTGTAAACCTGTGTATTAGTTTGACATTGAAAGGGAATTAGATGACTAGGATTCCAGGGAATGTTTGGTAGTTCATATAATTTTTACTCAAACAAATCACAAGTTATGATGAAAGTTGAAGTGCCTTTTATACAGTTGATCTGACGGGCAAATGATTACACATCCTGGTTTGGGATGTCTCAGCAGGTATGGTCCTTGATGAGTATGAGTCATTAATGCAAGTTCTCTGTTTAAGATGAGGCTAACCATTGGTGGTTATCTATTGATCATATACCTAGTTGTTTGCTTTTTAAAAGAAAATAGTATTCAAAAATCCAAATGGAGTGAGGGTTTTCTTTCTAACTAACAAGCTCTCATATTTGACATCTTGAGTGTTTGTGAAAGGACAGAATTTGGGCATACGTCTGAGGTTGTAACAATAGTGAAAAAAATATACGAGTTAACGAATTCCAAATTTCTTTACCCATAGGTGATGAATTTTTAAATATTCTTCCCAAATGATTTATTGGGGTTACTTCTAAGAGGAGATTGAAGTTAATATTGATTTGGTGTTAAGAATGGAACCTATGTCAACTACTTCATATAGAATGACATTAACTGAATTAAGGCAACCTAGGGTGCAATTGGAGGATTTTCTCAATAAAGAATTTGTTCGGCCTAGTATATCATCATAAGTTGCACCTGTGTTATTTACTAAGAAACATAATGGAACCTCGAGGCTATGCATTAATCATTGGAAGTTGAATCATGTTACAACAAGAATTGATATCGACTTCTAGGGATTAGTGGATTATTTGATTAATTGGTAAATCCCAAAATTTTTGAAGATTGATTTGCAATCTAATTTTCACCAATTAAGAATTGGGAATTACACAACCCAAAGACAAAATTGAGTACACAAAAAGGTCGCTATAAGTTTCTGGTGTTATCAAATTGGGGTTATCAATGCACCTTGCATTTTCAAGGATGATTTTTTTTTTTTTTTTGGGAGTATTCAAACACTCAAGAAGAGCATGAACAATATTTGGGATTAATTTTACAAATATTGTGAAAACATCAGTTATATGTTAAATATGAAATGTTGGTGTTAGATTTTTGGAAGGCTGGAGATGAGAATTGAAGTTGTTAAGTGTTGGTGCTAAAGCAAGGTGTATTAGGACAGAATGTATAATCCATCGACTTATGTTAGTTACCAGTTTTAATAGGGTGGTTTACAAGATTAACTTAAAACTTGTTAGGTTAATGATGAATTTTACTTGAGATTGTATTCAACAAATTTCGAGGACGAAATTTTTATAAGGAGGGGAGAATGTAATGCCTCAGAAAATGATATGTTTGGAAATGTATAAATAAATAAATAAATAAATAATAAAATAAAATAATAATAAAATAAATAAATAATTAAATAATTGAAGGTTTAAAATTAAATTGAATAATAAATAAATAAATTAAATAATAAGAATTATGAATCAAGTAATATATATATATATATATATATATATATATAGGTTAAAAGTTATTATTATTATAATATTATTAAGTATAAGGATTTCAAATTTTGAAGGTTGGCAAAGAGCAGGCAGTGCCCCCCTTGAGTGTTCGTCTCATCTCCTTCGTCTTTCTCTCCTACTCTCTTCAATTTCTCAATTGATTTTCTTCTGATTGGAAATCAGAAAATATCGTTGGACTTTATTTTCCGCTACCGTCATTTCTGTTGGAGCGAAT
Organism: Malania oleifera; assembly: GCF_029873635.1. Classification (NCBI taxonomy): domain Eukaryota; kingdom Viridiplantae; phylum Streptophyta; class Magnoliopsida; order Santalales; family Ximeniaceae; genus Malania; species Malania oleifera. The sequence continues at coordinate 24,178,073 of NC_080424.1, read as the reverse complement.
TTGTCATAGGAGCAGCGTCAACATATCTCCTGAGGTAAGCTCAATTCTCACTTTTACCTCAATTTCTCGTAAATCTTAAACCCAATTGATTATCGGATATCACCATGAGAATTTAGGAATGATTCTCTACAAGTCTAGCGAAACGAATTTCTCGTGGGGTCATCGTAGGTATAACCCCAAAATTAGGCTAAGGGAGTTATTAATGGGCTAATTGTTATTTAATTATTGTAGATTTGGAAATGTTAAATATTGAACATTTTGAGGTTGAATTAGAGTCATTGAATTCAGGGCTTGGGTAAGCGCTGCGGGTGTAATCTCATGACCCTGCGGGCATAGTTCAGGAAAATCAACATAATTTGATTATTTTGGAGTTTAATAATTTATTTAGATTATTGGGAGCTTAGGAAATGTTTTATGAAAATTATGTTGGAATTCTGTTGAATGTCTTGGGGAAATGAAAATTGTAGGTTTTGAACTGGAAATGCCACGGGCTCAAGATCGAACTGTGTGGGCATCTCAGTAAGCCAGGTAAATAGATAAACTAAGTTAGAATTTTTCATGAGATTATTCATTATTTTGCAGTCTTTAATTTCAGGAAAATATGTATATTGTATAATTATTTGTGAATTACTGCTATGAATGGGGATATGATTTAAATATGTTAATCAGGAAATATGATTTTTAGAATAGATTTTACGTACAGAGCATTACCCATTTCTGTGTGATATGAGTATTATTTATTATGAAAATTATGATAATGGAATATTATGTTTTCCCATAATTATCATGTATTTTTAGTTTTCAAGAAAGTTATTAAACAGTACAGGAACCATGAATTTATGAATATTACATAAAATAGTGCAAGAAATTCAAGTTCAGTATATTATGATATGTCGGCGCAGATACCGAGATTATATGTCACATTATGCCGACGCAGATGCCATGATTCATGTTGGTACAAATGTCATATTCATGTATAATATTACATAATTCATGAAATATTATCATGTTAGATATTATTTTGAAATACGAAATAGTTATGTTTAGTATATGAAACATATTATATGTTATCAGAACTGAGATGGTATGGTATAGTTCAATTTTTAGGAGCACGGTACTGTAGTTATATGTTCAGCGTTATGATAGTGCAACCATACGACCAGAGTGTGGGAAGTGGCAATCGATGTGGCTTCAGTATAGAGTTGTGATGTCCCCCTGGCAGTTCGGGATCAGGTGGAGCAGGCTCGTCGTACTTATAGACTCATGTTTTGATCTAGCATGGTTGACTAGTCATTGCTAGGTTCAGCCTTCGGGCCGCACAACCCAATTATATGGGGGTAAGACATGACATCAGTTAGTTATCCATCCTAAGTGTTATTTCAGTATAGTACAGTTATATAAGATGTTTTCCATGTACATCATGCAGTATGTTATATTATGAATTGACAAATCATGTTTTACTCAGTTTAGTACAGTTAGACTATTCCAGTTATGTTTATTGTATCATTTATATGTATAACACGAAAATACTTATGTTGCCACACACTGATACTAGTTTATTCCCCTTATTGAGAGGTATCTCACCCTAACATTAAAACATTTCATGAAATCCGGGTAGAGGAGTAGATAGAGATCCGCGACAGTAGAGTTGGTCTGTGCTACCCTGTCAAAAGGGTGAGTTGATATGTTAGGGTCAAATTTATTTTTGGAAGTGACCCTAGGATACTTTTCAGTTTTTTGGTGGATGATTGTATATATATAATTAGAGGATTTAAAAGAACTCTGGTATTGTGATTGATTTGATGGTTGTATGTAAATTACGTTTCCTGCTACTTAGGTGTCCGAGATGTTTGACAAGTGTGTCCCCAGTACCCACGGGTCTAGGTGTACCATGTTTATATCAGTATAACAGGAAAACATAGTAATTATGAATGATGAAATGTTTTTATATGAAATAAATATATATATATATATATATATGTTAAAATAGGCAGGTCGTTACACTCCAACTAGCATATTTCTTAATCAACGAAAATATGCTCTTGACATCCTCACTGATAGCGGTCATCTTGGTGCTCATCCTGCCAACTTTTCCATGGAACAAAATCTCAAGTTTAATAATAATGATGGTAATCTTCTCTCCGATTCAAGCTCGTTTTGATGACTTGTTGGACGTTTGATATATCTCACTATCACCCGACCCAACATTGTATTTCCAGTCAATATTCTTAGTCAATTTATGCACCAGCCCAGACAACCACATTATGATGCTGTTGTACGTGTTTTTTGATACATTAAGGCATCTCCAGGCTAGGGCTTATTTTTTTCTATTGCCAACACTCTTCAAGTCTCCGCCTATTCTTATTCGAATTAGGCTAGTTGTCCCCTCACTCGCCGCTCCACCACTGGTTTTTTCATTTAGCTGGGCACTAGTCCAATTTCGTGGCGCACTAAGAAACAACCTACAGTGTCTCGCTCCTACGCCAAAGCTGCGTACCGGGCGCTTGCTTCCACTACTTGTGAACTTACATGGCTCAAAATTCTTTTAAATTATCTTGGTGTACCGCATTCCCAACCTATGCTCTTATATTGTGACAATCAAACGACTCTTCACATTGTCCAGAATCCTGTTTTCCACGAACGTACAAAACATATAAAAATTGATTATCATATTGTTCGTGAAAAGTTACGGGCTGACCTCTTCTTCACTAATAAACATATTCCTACCCACAAGCAGCTTGTTGATATCTTCACAAAAACTTTGAGTCCTGAATATTTCCTAGACTTATCACGCAAGTTAGGCATTACAAATCTCCATGCTCCAACTCGAGGGGGAGTATTAGAGATACATATACACTTTCAATTTTTCATTTATTATGTATTTATTATAAAGCAGATATTTAGGAATAATTTCGGATCCTCGACTCATGTATAAATATACCCTTGTATTGTTGAATAATCAATATAGAAAATTCTCCTTATTCAATTTTAACATAAATTTTTATGTAAATTTAAACTAAATTTAATATACTTTTTTATTATATTTTTATCTAATTTCACACAAATTCAAATTTAAAATTTAAAGTTCAATCTCCAATGGTAGAATTCATGTTTATGACAGAATTATATATGATATTCATGAATTATGTCAATTATATAAATATATATAATACTAATAATGGCTTAAGTAATTATTTTTCACAAGTGTTTCATCAAATTAAGTTGTGTTTAGGAATATAAATTTCAAGCCTAAAATTTAAATTAATATATACTTTTATAAAACTCAATATACCACATCTTGCTTATTAATATACATCCAAAATTTTCAATGTTCAAATAGTTAATATGAATAGTAAATATTCATGTTGTCAAATATAAAATCTTATAAAATTTTTATAAGTGATTAATATTTTAACAATAAATTATTTAGATTACAAATGATATGATAAAGACAAGAGAAAAAAATAATAAATTAAATAACATTATTGTGGAGGTAGGGTCTATGGTCCTCATAGGCCATATGGCTATAACCGAGCCAAGTCCAACTAAGTTTTAACGTGTTCAACAAGCTTGATGATTCATTAATTAACAAGCTCAACATTGTTCAGTATTTTAAATTTTAAGTAACTTATCAAACAGATCGTTAAAAAATGGTTTGCGAAAATTTTAAAATTCATTCTTTATAAATTAAAATTATAAAATTACATGTAAAATATGAATGCTAAATTAATAAAGAAAATTTAAATTTATATTAATTAGTGACTATTGTTAGAGACAATAACCAACTTTTTCTAATTTTATTTAAGTTGATATGTTATTAAATATGATATTCAATCAGATTCATAAAAAAACAAGTCACAATTGGACCAATTGTCTAATCTGAGCCAAAATTTTAAATTAAATTTTATTCGTTAAAGATATATTTAGTCATTTAATTTTCATTAAATGTATAAACAAATATTTTGTGACAATATATTTAACGATCAATTTTTTAATTTGATTTATTGAATAAAAGTTATTTTTAAAAAAAAATTATTTTATCAAAATTGAGTTAAATGTTAAAATTATTATTTTATTAAAAATAAAATTTAATTTTTTTATTAAATTTAATGGTCAACTGTCAACTAATAGAGGATTTTATCAACAAAATGAAACCTTTTGTCATTTTCAAAAACTCAAAAGGTGGAATGTAAATTTAAATTTAAATTTAAAATAAAATAATATTAAATTTGATTAAAAAACGAGTAGTCGGATTGTGTAAGATGAAAAATTTAATCCTTTCAATAAAAAAAGAAGCATTGGATTTGGTCGAACTAAAACTTCGCATTAAAACTGAAACTCTGTGTGGCTGTTGGTTGGCGTTGGGCGTGTAGGTGGTACGATCAGAAATGGAGGCAGCGATGGGATTGATGCGAAGGATCCATCCGAAGCACGCAGACACTGCCCTCTCTGCTCTTCTTAGCCTCTTGCCCGACCACTCCGCAGATCTACTTTCTCAAGTTGATCAGCCTCTCCAGGTTTCGCCTCTCTGTTTTCTATCTAGTCTCCCTTCAGATTCCAGAATTTCTAATATAATGAGTTGTGTATGTATTTTTGTTAATTTTTTAAGATTCCTTTGATCTGTTGAGCGTCCGTGTTTTCTTTGATGTCGCCTTTGTTAGGTTTTACTCAATTTCAACTTGATTTCGTTTAGATGTTGTCTGTATGATTCACATTGTTGTTGCTTCGTTTTTTAGCGTGTTCTTGCGAAGTGATGGTTTCATTCGGGGCGTCTGGAGTTGATAGAATGCTGTTTTAAATCAACCCTTGGGTTAGGCTACGGGAAAATGGAGCTAGCGGGAAAAAGAATGGGATATTAGGATCTCGGACCCCCTGTTGTTTTCATCTTTTGGAAGGAAAAGACGAAAAATAGAATGAAATAACCCAGCAGAGCCTGGTTTATACATGAGAAATGAGGGTGATGTCAAAGAAGACGATGAGAGTTTGACATCAATTGAATGAGTTTGCAGTCTGCTAGTATCAGTTAGTACTTAATACTGTTAGTTAATTCTGGTATTGGCAGCTAGCAGTAGCTAGAATTTTGTTATTTTTGTTTAGAAGGGGAGGGATGACTCCATTTTTTTTGTCAGCAAAGAGAAAATATATTAGCAAGGCATCAAGGGGATGCCAGTCTGTGGTACAAAACATCAATCACTCTAGAGAGTGTTGCAAACATCAAGGATTACAAAATGATCATTAATAATTTTCCCCCTAAGCCAGGTGGAGAGAGCAGCAATCCACTGGTCTTTGCAAGTCTGAAGCGAAGTAGTTGAATCTTTGAAGGCTTTCTTCTTTCTTTCCAAGAACGCCAAAAGATAGTGAACGGGATGAGGTTCACAGCCTTTCGCTTCTTCATTGTGGCTCTGATGCCTTTCTAAGCCCAAATCTTCCCTCCAACTGTATTTTCAGTAACTCACTGCTGCCCAACCAAGGAAAGATCCAAAGTCCACAAGTTCCTTGTCTACGGGCAGTGAAGAAGAATGTGGTTGACTGGTTTTGCATCAACCATACAGAGAAAACACCAATTTGTGACTATAAGCCCTCTTTTCTTCATATTGTTGAGGGTTAAAAAATTTCTATGTACAGACTTCCAAGCAAAAAAGGCAATCTTTGAAGGGGGGGAGTTATTGTAATTTGTTTCCAACAATGAGAGCTTCTTATATAAAGATTTAACAATGAAAACGCCATTTTTGTCCAAAGCTCATCTTGGTTCATTCAAGATGTTTTGGTGATGGAATTTGTGGAGAATAATAAAATTTGGAGAGTGTGTGAAGTTCCCAATCTGCCACATTCCTTGCAAAAGGAATGTCCCAGAAAATTCCTTGATCAGTGATTTGGAGATGATGACTGATAAGGACATTTTTGTCACAAGCCAAGCTGTAGATGTAAGGAAAGACAGCTCTAAGATTATTGTTCTCATGCCACACATCATGCCAAAAGTAAACATTGGCTCCATTGCCTACTTGAAATGTCACAAATTGGAAAAAATTCATCCCATCCTTTCTCGGTGAATTTCCATACTCTCACTCCATAGGGACCCCGTCTATTGTGAGTTGTTTAATCATTGTGCTCAAGCCCATATTTAGAAACATTAATATCCCACCAAAGCTGGCCTTTCTCCTTCATTATCCTCCATAACCACTTCCGAAGGAGGGCTTATTGAAAATGAGGAGGGATTTCAACCCCAAACCTCCTAAACAAGTGGGTTGTTTGACCACTTCCCATCTAACAAGGTGATGTTTAAACTCCCCTCCTAAGCTTCCCCAAAGAAATCTTCTTTGAATTCCCTCCAATCTCCTAGAGATTGAGGCTGGTAAGGGAAGGAGAGACATGAAGTAAATTGGAAGATTTGTCAAAGTTGTTGGCTTTACAAGGTTTAACATCCTATTTTGATGCTAGCAAACAAGTGGAAACTTAACATATGGTTAAGTGATGACATTTCAGGACTCAACTATGAGAAAGTAAGGTCAAGTGTTTAAAAGGATTCATTGAAAGTTTATACTCCAAAGAAAGATGATCAAATGAAGCTTAAAAGGCATGGATTCAAAGATGGTCTAATAAAGCTTGAAGATCATGAGAGCATGAATATTAAAGAGAACTTGCTAAAAACTTAAAATATATTGAAGTTGGAAGACAAGATGGAGTCAAAGAAAGACAAACATGAAAACTTAAGTGCTTAGAATGTCAAAGTCTTAAGAAGTTTTTATGTAAGTACTTCATTCGATTTCAATATGGATACATGAAACTCTTAGGTAATTACTTGGACCTAGATACCTTTTAAAATACTTGAAAAATTATTTTATAAGGTCAAAAATTATTTCAAAAAGGTTAAAATTATTTTTGAAATGAAAAGCACCAAAATAGGATTTTCCAAATTCTGTTATTTTTTCTATATCTGTATTGATGAACATTTTTCTCTATCAAACACTCCTTATCTTAAAAAGTATTCAACATGAAAGTTATGGGATTTTCTCTTAGCTTTCTGTTGATACTAAGAACGTCCAATTTGGAGTTATATAGAAAAAGTTATAACCAAAATACTGAAGGGTTGTCGAAGCTGATAGCACCTTAACCAACTGACTAGTTAGCCAACTGACTAAGATGAACTGGGTTTGTCAGCCAATTGACTGGTCAGTCGACTGACCAATTTGAACTATTTTTAGTCAGCCAACTGACAATTATTTTTTGAAAATCCTGGACAGATAGAATGGACTCAGCCGCCTGTCCAATTGGCTGACCCTGTATAAACACTTACCCAGTCGCCTGTCCTGCCAACTGACCTTACTGGAATTTAAATTTTGAACTTTAACGGGAAATTAGTTTTTCAAATCTAAACGTTATAAAAATTTAGGGGACACTCCAAGCAACTTGGGAAACAAGGAAACTCACTAAAAAAAAAAACTCTATAAATACTCATTTAATCCAATGAATTAATTGAGCCAAGCAATTGAAAATCAATTCTCAAAGTTGAAACTCTCACACTCTTAAAGCTGTCATGCTCTCATCTTTGCACATCTGAATTACTGAGATTTTCTGGAAGCAACTGATCAATCCTTCTCTGTGTTTCTGAATTGTTGATTCTCATCTAGAAGGAAAACTTGATGAAATCTCTTTTGAGCTTCAATTGTATTTCATATTGATATTTTGATTGAAGTATATAGTATTTGAAATTGTACTAATCCACCCTATCGGAGGGTAATTCTTTCTACATAGATTATTGATCTTTTTCTTGTAGATTTGACGATTCAAGGATTGTTTGGATCATTGCCCAAGCATGGGGTATCGCTTGGAGAGGCATTGCTCTAGCCTAGTGAAGGAGTGTTTGAGCGTGGGGTATCGCTTATAAGGTTTTTTTCCGCTGGGAAATGAACTGGTATAGTGGAATTCTTTGGTAGTATTGGCCAAAGATGAGGACGTAGGCTGGGGATAAGCTGAACCTCGTAAAAAACCCGGTGTTACTCTCTTTCCCTTACTCTCTTTATTTTCAGCATAGATTAACTGCGTGGATGATTTATATTTCTTAATCATAAAAACTATGTGGATTGGATTTTAAATAAGCTGAAGTTTAATTTGTTTTTGGGATTGCGGAAACCGAAAGGGAGTATGTTGGTTGATCAATAATTTGCGGAAACCTTAAAGGAGTACGTTAATTGGTTAACAACCTAAAACCTATTAACATAAGGTTTATTTGAAATCCGAATTTTGGAAAGAATGTGAATGTTATATTGATTATCATATTGAAAGATCAATTACATTAACCACATGTCTTGAATCAAATAATCATATATACAGGGCTGCATACAACTCAATATCTTGAATTCTTGAAAAGCTGTAAATTGCCAAAAGAAGTTGCATGGTATATCTTGATTTGAATATTGATTGGTTGATTAAGTTTTGTTGTGTGATTGTGGATTGAATAAAAAGAACTAAGTTTTTGTGTGATTATAAAATCAACAAAAAGGTCAAGAATTCATTGAAAGAATTAAAAGAGGTTAAGAATCTTAAAAAGAATTAAAAGAAAATTTTAAATAACCCAATTCACCCCCACTCTTGGGATTACACCTTAGTTTTCAAAAGTGTTCCTAACAAAGAGCGATTTTGCCTTTTTTCAATAAGAAATTTCTTTTCTATCTTGCCAATCTCCTTTCAAACTTTTCAATAATAGGGTCCCAGACTCCTTTGTCTTTGAATTTGGTTCTAAGGGGGAGACCAAGGTAAGCAATAGTAAAGGTTCCCATCTTGCAACACAAAAGACCAGCAAGGAAGATCCCTCCTATGTTCTTTTCAATTGTTATAAGCTTACTTTTACCAAGGTTCACTTTGGCCTGAGACGACCTTAAACCCTAACAAAATGCATCGGAGGTTGAGGATATGAAGGGGTCATCTTCACAAAAAATAATAGTATCATTTGCAAAAAGTGGATGAGAAACTTCTATAAGCCTTCCATTTCTGCCCACCTTGAGACCTGTAAAGACCCCTCCCTCAATACCTTTCATCAGCATAAGGCTAAGCATCTCGATCGCCAAAATAAATAGAAACGGGGACAAGGGATCTCCTTGTCTCAAGCCTCTCGAGGAGCAAAAGAAATCAAAAGGGCAGCCATTTATAAGCATTGAGAAGCTTGGGTTTGATGCATTGAGCAATCCAACTACACCATTGCTCCCTAAAGCCCATTTTCCTGAGTAGATAAAGAAGGAAGTTTCAGTTGACATGATCAAATGCTTTCTCCATATCCAATTTGCACACTATTCCCCGTTTCCCTCCTCCAGATAGGCATCCACCACCTCATTAGCAATAAGGGCAGCATCCATAATCTGTCTTCTAGACACAAAAGCATGCTGATACTGACCAATAACTTGCTTTTATGAACCCCTCAGTTAGTACTTTGGCAATGATTTTATAAATGCTTCCCACCAAGATAATGGAGTGAAAATCCTTGATGTTAGCAGCCCCAACTTTCTTTGAAACAAGATTGACAGTAGTCGTATTTATTCAACTAACGGATTTTCATACTCTATGAAACTCCTTGAACACGTTTAAAACATTGTGCTTGAGGAGGCCCCAGTTAGCTTGAAAGAAAGCCAAGGAGAAACTGGTCCAAGCGCTTTATCCTCATTGTAATTTTTAATAGCTTGGAGGACTTTTGCTTCTTCAAAGGGTCTTTCAAGCCACCCCACAATGGAGAACTGAGAGATCCGAAATTGATGCCATCCACTATAGGTCTCCAAGCCTCGGTTTTAGGGTAGAGGTCTTTGTAAAAATCACAAATAGCTTTATCGTAAAATCCTCTTCCCTAGTTGAGGTGGTTTCCTGAATTTCAATGCTGGACAAGGTGTTACTTCTACAGTGAATTTTGTATTATGGTCCCCCTCTTTAAGCCATAAAGCTTTGGATTTTTGCCGCCAAGATATCTCTTCAAGATTAGTAACCTCGTTCAATTCCTTCTTAAGCATAGCTCTTTTGGCTCTCTATTCATCATCAAGACCTCGGATTATTTCTTGCTCACCAATCTCTTTGATGCCATTAAGGATATTCTTTGCTTGGACATTCCCAAAGGTGTTTCTGTTCCATATCTTTAGCTTTTCTTTTATTCCTTTCAACTTTGAGACAAGCACAAAACTAGCCTTCCTTGTGACCAGAATATAAGATTTCCAAGTTTTCACTAACCCCCCGAAGCCATCATGTTTTGACCACATATTCTCAAAGCAAAAGGGGGTTGGCCCCTAGTTAACTTCCTCGTATGTCAAGGGAGACGAGGAATCGAGGAAATGATCTAGGATGGGCCTAGGAAGTAGACTCTGAATCATGTGAGGAAAATGAAGTTCCAATTCAATCAAAATTAGGAACCTATTGATCCTTGAAAAGGAAAGGGACTCTCTAGAGTTGGATCAAGTGAATTTGCCACCAATGAGAGGGAGATCAATGGAGTGGTCCAACAATTCCACAACACTAGGCTTCCACAAGACTAGCATACCCCCTGAGCTGCCTACTGCTCTATGGGATATCCAATCACAAGAATCTCGGCCCCATAGGTCATTGATCAAGAGCTGCTCCATCGTCTCCACCTTAGTTTCTTGCAAGCACACCACATCACTCCTCCAATCCTTAAGAAAGTACTTGATTACAATCCTCTTGGATTTGTCGTTGAGACCCTTCACGTTCTAGGAAAATTATTTTTCTTCAACATGATTTAACACAAAGGCTCCGGCTACTGCATGCCTCTTCCATTTCTGAGCATCCTCCTGTTTTTTCCATAGTTCACTGTACATTCCAAGCACTTTAATTCCCTATTGGTATCCAACTTTCTGATACTGCCCGCAGGTTTTTTGTGACTGCTTCCCGTTTCCTCTCATCTCTTTTTTTCAATATCCTCAAACAACTGTAAGACTCTGTCCTCAAACCCTTCGAAGGACATGCCTATGGTTTTGCTTACTGATTTTAGCTTCCGAAGAACCCAAATAGGTACCTGATTCTTGAAGTGAGTGCTGTCCGAGTCCAAGTCATTTGAATTTTTAAAAAAATGGGCCTATCAATCAAATTCTCAATGTTGGGATTGGCGCACAAAGAATCATGACCAGTACTGGGGGCTGGGACAAGGACCAGTCTTCCAGTATCATTTGGAAAATTAGGGGGTTACTACTCCTGATCTGTCTCCTCAAGTTGCAGCTGCCTATGAGGGGAGGTCCTGTAGGGGGACAACATTCCCAAAGTGACTAACTTTTTGGCAGCTTCAGAAGGACCATCATGTAGCTTAAAAGGAGAAAGAGAGTTGGGATTGGACTTTGGGTAGTCAAGTGAGATTGCAAGGCTGAAAAATCCCTGTATCTGTAGCTCAAGGACCAAGTTAAGACCCACATCGACTTCTTCAAATGAGACAAAGTGGATTGAAGAAATAAAAATGCAATCTCAGAATTCTTCTTCTCTAGGGGTCTGTTTGGTTTAAATATTTTTTTTTGGGAAAGGAAAGGAAAATTAGAGTGAAAAAAAACTCATTTTCCATTGTATTTTCTCTCAATATTAAATATTATAAAAAATAAAAAAATATTCTAATATGGTTAAGAAAAATCAAATGCTAATGATGTGAAAATCAAAATTTTGTTCATTAGTTTGCTATATATATTTTTTCCTTTCTCACTTTTCTTATAACCAAACATAAAAAAGTGGATTCCCTTAAAATTTTCTTTCCTTTCCCTAATGTTCTCCAAGTTCCTAATGGGGCCTAAAATTCCCCAAATTCTTCCCAACTCTTTCACTTTCTCCCTTTCACCTGTCCTCCTTTTCCTCTCTTGTCAAACACCTACAAATCAAATTTCAACTGCTATTCAGTTAATTCACTCTTTACTGTTGACCCCTAACAACAAAATCTTGGCACAATGGCAAAAGATACCAGATCTCAAGACTTCCAGAAAGTAGAAAGCATGGTCATTGGAATGAAGGCGCAATATGATACCCCCTTGCACAAAATAAGAGATCTTTTGCGGAGCTTCACAAGATAATTATCAGTTGGATTGTTGGAGCCTTCAAAATACTCAATTATGAGGCAAACGCAAGGAAATGAAGGAATCAATGGTTCAAGTCCATGTCTATTCAGTAACTTATCAGGTTTCAACCAGATTTTCTGAAGTAGAAAGTATGGTTCTTGAAATGAAGACACAATATGATAGCCCCTTGGCAGAAAATGAGAAATCTATTGTGAGCTTCACAAGCGAAGTATCATTTTCAGAATTTCCAAATACTCTATTTATGAGGCAAATGCGAGCAGTCAATGGTTCAAAATGACCATGCAATTAGTCCTTTAATGGGTGATTCAGTAACTTATCAGGCTTCAACCAGATTTTCAAGGGTGGATGTTCCAAAATTTGATCAAAATGAATTAGGAGAATGGATCTACAGACGTGAGATTCTTCAAAATGATGGGAAAACTGAAGTGGTGAACAGGAGTTCAGGAAATTTGTTGCGGTGCCTTGGAAAGGACAACAGTCAGCAATGTTATTTGATCTTACTACAAACTGAATTTGCTTATGGCAGCATCATTAACAGATCTAAGGATCAAAGTCCTTTTCAGGTGGTGTATGGTAGAAATCCAAATCAGGTTGTTGACCTTGTGGATGTCTCTAACCAGCCAAGGCCTGGTGATGATGCTATTGCTTATGCTGAAAATTTGAAATAGGTCCAAGAAACCGAAGGATGCTTGAAAGTGTGAGCAAACTCTGCAAGGAAGCTACTAATCAACATACACGGTTCAAGGAGTGTCAGGTTATGGGTGATGGTTTTCCTTCGTGAAGAGAGATTTCCAGCAGGCACTTACCACAAGTTGAAAAGTCGAAAAGATTGGACCACACAAAGTTCTGTGCAAATTTGATGCCTATGAAATTGAACTCCCACATGGCTTGGATATAGCACCAATCTTTAATGTGGCTGATTTGTACCCATTCCATGGTGATATACAAAGTGTTGAGCGTGAGAACTCCACCAAAGTGACTTCTAGCAACAACAACAAAACCAAGCCTTAGTCCCACTTAGTGGGGTTGGCTATATGAATCCTTTTCCGCCAATTTATGCAATCATGGAAAGTGACTTCTAGCAATGCAGAAAAATTTGAGGATGTCATACATGTGCAAGAGGTGAAGACTAGGGCTGGAGTTTGTTTCAGATTCTTGGTCAAATGGGCTGGCAGACCTGATTATGAGAAACATGGATTAGCAAGGAGGAGTTCATGAAGTTTGATCCTGACATGTGTTGTTCAGTGAAGATGGCAACTCCCACGAAGGCGAGTCTTTTCCAAGAAGGGGGGGAATGATATAATTCCCGTCATCTTAATTTAGTTTTCTGTTTATGTCAAGTGTTGTTATTTATGGATGGTAGGGATATTTTTTAAATATCAGAATTTTGGGGTTTATTTTGGTATAATTAGCTTTGGAGGGTCATTTCAAAATATTCAAGGTGTTTTTGTGATGGGAGTTATTTTTTTGTGGGGCTTTAGAAGATTAGTTGTTTCTAGAGAGGGTTATGTGCAAAATAGGAGTTTGCTTCTCTTGGAATCCTTAGGCCTAGTATGTAAGGAGTCTTCAGCCACTTTTCCAGGAGGCTTTTGGCGTTTTATCTTCTGAGAAGATTTCTCTCCAGAGCTCAGCTCTAGACCAGCTAGGGTTGTGAAGATTTGGAGGACTCCACAGGAGCATGAGAGGGGGTTGGTTCCTGAAGAGGATTTGGCTGCAGTTAGGGTTTTGAGGATTCAACCTTGTGGTGCTTACCAGTCCCTTCATTGCTACTAAGGGCGTGAGAGGTTAGCAGAAAGCTGCTGTTACCGTTCTGAAACAGTGACAGAACAGGTACTGGTTTGAGGATTAAGTTGCTGTGGTGCCTAGAAATTGTCTTATTTTCTGAACTGAAATTGACAGCAGTCATCTCTTTATTATTTTACATATTTAATAATTACTTGAGTGAAAGAAGGTTTCTAAAACACTATTCTGAAATCCCAGCCTTTATTTTTTAATTTTTCTTATATTCCTATACCTATTTGCATCAATACTGTTAGTTGCTATAATATTATTAGTTGTTAGGAATCATTGTTAAGGTTTAGGCAAAGTATGCCATGTCTTTGTCCAGCTTCATTCTCAGAGTTCATTAATAAGGTTTTGCTATCTAGAGTAGTTGGAAGCAGCTGTAGTCAAGAATCATCATTTTCCTAGGCACATTTAATATGCAAGGATGCCATGCACTTACATTTGTCTTTGTCTAGACTCTAGACAATGAAGATGCAGTGTAGAAATTTTCCTTTCCATTTGCTTCTCAATTTTGACATGTTAAGAATTTCTTGAGATCTGGGAGTGTGGGTTGAGGATTCACCCAGTGGCACCTTCCATGCCTTCCACTGCTTCGTTTCTCCATTGCATGAGATTGATGTCAGAGCAGGTTCTCCTTTGGGTGCTAATAGATGGCTGCTAGGGCCGGAAAGGAAACTGTGGCCAAAGAGCCATCACTTATGCAACTGTTGAGATGTTGCATGAACTACATGAAAAAATTGAATACTTTACAAAGTTGGTTCTTCACATCAATCATCAAGGAAATGGAAAGAGGTGGGACGACAGACAAGTAAGAGAAGTCCGACGAATGTACAAAGATATTCCAGAAGATTGGAGAATCAAGTTGGTGGCTGCAAAACCAAGAGGAGCTGCTTCTACTTGGTGGAGGCATTATCAAAATGATTGTGAACTTAGGTAAAAGGAAGGTCAGAGAGTGGAATATAATAAAGAAAAGCTAACTTATACCAGAAAGTGCAAAATCTTAGGCAATGTGGGAAGAGTATGAAAGAGTATTATGCAGGAGTTTCAATTGGCACTAAGGAGTAATCTTCTTAAAACAAAACCTCAGAAGGTAAGATGATGCATCATTGACTGGCAATTCAAGATCAAGTAAGCTTGCATCAGCCTTTCAAGGTAAGTGATGTAAAACAAAACCTCAGAAGGTAAGATGATGCATCATTGATCTTTGACTGGCAATTCAAGATCAAGTAAGCTTGCATCAGCCTTTCAAGTTAAGTGATGCTCATTAGCTTGCTTTATAGGTTGAGGCCCAACTAACGCTGAATAATTGAAGAATCAAGGCCATGATCCATGAGTGGGAGTTTCTTCCAAGTTCCAGCTACACTGTCTCAAACAGAAGCACAAAGGCAGCCCCTGCAGATTGCACATATAATACTGCTAGTAACAGAAATCATCCTTATGACTCACAGAGTCATAACGCCATTAAGTGTTACAGGTGTTCAGAACTTGGACATCGATCAAATGAATGCCCAAAATGGAAGCCTGTAAGACAAGTCAATTTTTCAAAAAACCAGGAAGAAGAACTAGTCAGTGTTGGTGTAGATGAGACTAACAAGTGACATTAGTAGCCTTGAGAACATTCTTGTCTTGAGAATAATTCTCATTTATGTCTTCCAAACCCCCTTGGCCATCTTATGGAACATGACATTAATAGCCTCACATGGTTCCATACTGTTCGACAACCACATCAAAATACCATCATTCTCCCTCAACCATCCTTGATGCTTGAGTTGGGAGAGGGAGGATTATATGTCAAATATTTAGTTTTCCTTTTGCATTAATATAGACCTTCACAGGCTGTGACCATAGCAGGTAATTTGAAAATTCCTGCTAATTTAATGACAGAAACTTGAACATTAAAATTGTCTGCTGCTACTTTACTAGTGGAGATCATCCTGTACTTTGGTCAACCCTTTCCGCCAAGCAACTACCCTTTCCGCCAAGCAACCAAGTGCAGAAAACTAACAACTAAATCCTTCACAAAGCTAAAAGAGAGCGCAAACAACATCAGAAACAGTAGCTTCACACCTTGCCAACACATAGTAGCACACAACCAACATGGCTGCCAGTGTATCAGCATTCAAGGAAGATGATATTCTTAGCAGTCATTTAGACTGAACCAGGAAAAGTGGTTTTGAAAATCACTGTCTGGAGCTGTTTTGATACCATGGATTTGAGCCACAATCCTCCAATGACCTAAAATAAACATATGTCAAGTGAAACAGATACAGAACTAAAGAAAAGGAGATACTACTGATTGTACCTGATTTATTTTTTATAATTAGGGAAAGCCAAAATACTACAATTCCCACCAAATCTCAGATATTTCAATATCCCAAAACTGCACTTATTATCCCCTTTTATCACTCTTATTCTTTGTTAATTTTGGTTAAAAATATCAATGTATGCATGTTTTTTTCTGCCTAAAGCATATCGCTCTTAAGGTTTGATGGTTTGTAATTTATGGTACTTTGTTACTATCTCCCTTTGTTGGTGGGGGATTTCATGATTCTGAAAATGCTTTATGGTTAGTATTTGTTAGATTACTACTTCACCTAGAAGCTTAAGCCATTAGGTTGTGCATCGACAATGTATATCAAGCCTTAACACTCCCCTACATGTGCAGCTGGATTGCACATGGAGAGATAAACAAATGATAAATAACAGCCATTACAAGCAGTAAGATAGTTTTTAGACAACTAAACAATAAATGCAGGCAACAAGACTAGATCTTAGGATCTCTTGGCAACCATGGCTCTAATACCATGTTGGATTACCACTTCACCTTTAATGTTGTGGGCCAACAATGTATATCAAGCCTTAACAGTATTGGCTACAGCTATCAAATTTCACTGCTTGATAATCAAATGTTGGGTTCTTTGGACTTGAGACTTGAGTTCTTCCAGAAATCATTCTTCCATTAAATAATTGACTCATGCTATTAATATGAAAATGAGATTCTTTTAAGTTTTAATCTACTTCCTGTTTTGTAAAGGTTTTGCTTAATCATTTTTATATGATTTTTTTTTCTGCAATGGCACCACTCTGCTCTTTTACAGTTTCCATGCATTCCCATTTGTTTGATTGGGTCTAATATTTCTAATTTATTTTTTCTATTTGAGTGGTCCCTTTAATTAAGCAACATGTATTAATTATTCTGCAATGATGAGGTTGACAATCTTGTTGATTTCACCATATCTTTTTGTGCAGCTGTAACTGCATGTTTTCGTCTTTTATTGGTTTCTTTCTCCTTGTGATGGTCACTGTTTTTTTATTTTTCATTTTCTTTTTTTTCCCTCTTTCTTCTTTCTTTTTCTGGAAGTCAGTGGTTGGGTCTATGGCGTACTGATGCCAACTCACCATAAACTACATCATAGCGAGTGAATAATGCCTTTAGAAAAAAAAAAAAATTCTCTTCTATGATCGAAGGTTTTGATATTGATTAATTTTCCCCTTGTTCCTGTGTGGACAATTGGATTGTGGATAATATTTTAATATTAGGATTGACTATTGTGTTGTGTCTCCTGAATAAGTTTCAAAAGTTGTTGACTACATTTCAGGTTCTATGTGATGTGGACTGTGGAAAGGAGTTCATTTTGTGTGAATACAACAGAGATGCTGACTCTTACAGGTAAGTACTAGGCTGCTTGTATTTGATCTTTGATGGCATTGCTATCAGCCAATCAGGTTACCTAATGCGCATAAATGGTGGTGCTTTCACTCATATCTGAGTTGGAGATGAGTGAGAAAATTTTCCTTGTCGATCCAGCTTTTGTGTTTGTGGATTAGGAGCCATCCAAGGGCATTTGGTTAAAAATCCCATATCGAAGCAGTTGCATTTTTTGTTAATTGTGGGAACACATAGCCAAACATTAGCCGTTGCCTCTTAACTGTTCTTCTATCTCCTGTTTCTTAATATAGCACTGATGTTCATAAAAACATTGCTAGAAATTTATGATATTTATGCTCATAAAGTCTTGTCTGAATTATTCGAGCTTGAGCACGTGAATCTTGTTGGCTCTTTTGCTCTGGGCTTATATGATTTGTTTTTTCATATCTTGTTTCCATATTTATATAGGTCACCTTGGTCTAACAAATACCACCCACTTTTGGAGGATGGGCCACTCCCATCCATGGAATTGAGGAAACTTGAAATTGAAGCAAATGATGTCTTTGCAATTTATCGTGACCAGTGAGGTCCTTTACTTACCTCGTCCTTGAGTTTGTTTTAAAATTTTATGAGATTATTTGGCATATAATTAAATTTACTTTTTCAATTGAGTTTTCTTTTTGTTTTGTTTTTTTTTTTTAACGAATTACATTCCAAATTTAATTTGGCATTCACCTTTTTTTTTCTTGTGTGCAAGATGGATTGCAATATCAGCTTAAAAGGATTTGAATAAACATTTCTTTGTACATCTTCATTTAACTGTCTTGTTTCAAAAATTGCTAGCATCATGATTAACCAATGAAGTGGTAGGTATTATGAAGGTGGCATTTCATCAGTTTATATGTGGGAAGATGATAATGAAGGTTTCGTTGCCTGCTTTTTAATAAAGAAGGGTAAGATTGTTCCTTAAGCCAGCAGATTCAAAGTACAGTTTCTTTTTAGCTGATTTCAGTTATTATTGTGATGTAGATGGCTCAAAATCAGGTCACGGCCGAAGGGGTTATCTGCAAGAGGGAGCATGGGATGCAATACATGTTATTGAGGTAAATCGTCTGCCGGAGATTTGGTTGTAGATTTCATAGGGATGCAGTGCTTACCCCTCATATTTATTTACATTTAGATACACATGCATACGTACATATGTATATACATACATACTTACATAGATACATAAATACATGCATGCATACATAGATACATACAATACATATGTGTGTGTCATGCTGCAATTCTAAATGTTTCCTTTAGGTTGGGCCGGAGGATGAAGGAACTGCTCATTACTGTTTAACCAGTACCATCATGTTATCGTTGACTACAAATGAAGAGTCATCAGGAAAATTCAGTCTGTCAGGATCAATTAGAAGACAGGTATGTTTTGTATTGTTTTAATTTTTTTTTTTTTTCCAGTAGAAAATGGTTACCTGGAAAAGCATTTAATCTTTACTTCTCTCATGTTAGATGTCAGGGAGGATCTCAACACAAGAGCAATGTGCCTTTGTGCCTTTTGGGTTAAACATAAGAATATTAGCAGATATGTCTGACGTCTGTACCCATGAAGTGACTGCAGTAAACTGAACTTGAAATGATATGATTCTGTAGATTCTAACCATTTCATATGGGGCCCCATATGCATGTGTAGGCCTTCCTTGCTTCATTGTTTGAGAGACAGCTAATGTCATCCATTGTCATTTCAAATGGCATTTTCAAGGAAGGGTTAGATTAGCGTAGAGAAAGCTATCACTCTTGCATTGTTACACCTAGGAGAGAGAGGGAGAGAGAGAGTTCTCATTTTGGGGGCTAGTTAGGTATAGAAATTTTAGATACTAGAATAATGTGTGTAAAAATATTCAAGCCACTAATATCTGCGCTGCAAGCAATTCTACAATTGATAAGGTTTACAGATGGACAGAAATGTACTCCCAATTTAATCCTTTAAATGCTTTGCTGCATGCAGATTAGAAGCTTGGCTTATCATGTGAATAGCCTTGCTCAAGAGTCTTTAACCAAGAAGCCACTCATTGTATACTGTTTTAAAAAGCTTTAAATATTGCCTTTTTAAAAAAAAAAAAAATTGGAAAATAGCGAATTCATAAAAAAGAGCACCAAGGGGTGCCATCTATGTACAAATTAAAGTGAAACCACCCCTGATGCAGGGTTTCAAAAGGTCAAAAATTGTTTGTGTCAAACATGTATGAGGGCCTCTATATCAAGTTATTAGAGTAGTGGTCTACAAGTTGAGTAGCAGTCCATCTGTCTTTGATTATATTCAATGACATAGCCGATCCTTCAAAAAGGCTTTTTTATTTCTTTCTCTAAACAATCTAAAGAATGGTAAGGGGAATTAGAGTCAACACTTTCCTTATTTCCTATAACTTTACCTGCTCAGAGTTCATTCTCTGCTGTTTTAGCAGTTACACGCTACTGCCTGATCAGAGCAGTGGCCAGGTTGCAGAGATTTCTGGTCCTAGACAGTCAAGAGGATCAACTGTCTCAGCATCTTCCTTGCAGAAAAAGCATCTGTTGACTGGAGGCAGATCCCTTTTCTGCAGGCCGTTTATCTTGAGAATCTTTCCAAGAATATCCTCCCACACAAAAGCTATCTTTGTGGGGGGCAGGTGCCTCCAAATAGGTTTCCAAGTGAACTTGCTACTGGTTGCTGTAGGAGAAATGAGTTTCCTCTAGTAGGAGCTGATTTTAGAGCTACTATATTTGTCTTGGATCCACTTAGGTTCATTAGGGATGTTACATAAAGGAATTTTATATGAGCTGCAAAAAAAACTCCCCAAGATTTTCCTTGTCCTAATAGTGGGCATTCCTGACTGTAGGGACATCCCAGGTAATCCCTTTGTTCAAAAGCTGAAAGTGACTACTAATTAGAGCATCTTGTCATAGGCCAAGCTGAAATTAGTTGGAAACCTTGTGTTAAGTGGAGATTGGCCACACCAAGTGTCATGCCAGAAGTAAATAGATTCCCCTTCCCAATGTCAACTTTGATAAAAGCAAAGAAGTCTTCCCAGCGTTTCTACATAGATCTCCAACTCCTTCATCATAAGTTCTTAGAAGTTCATCCATTGTAATCAAGACTGTACTTAGAAGCAATTACCTTTCTCCAAAGTAGATGTTGTTCATTCTTGAGCCTGCATAGCCATTTTCCTAGGAGGGCTTTGTTTGAAAGTAGAGAGGGCCTGAAGCCCTAAGCCGCTCTTTTGAACAGGTTGGTTAACATATTACACAGTGACTTACTAATTAGATGTGTCCAAATAATACTAATTTGAATGATTTCTAGTATCCTTTGCAGAGAGGTTTTTATTGGATCTGCATATGGTTTAAGATTTAGTATGTTAAAAGAATGGCTGCTAGGAGAAGGTATCTTTGAAGAAGTGATTGGTGTTAAGGATGAGTTTTCATCACTCACTTAGAGTTGATAGAATAGTTTTTAACATTGAGTGGATATTATATCTTTAATTACTGAATATGTAGGCAGGAGATCCTCTTTCTTGGTGTTGGATAACTTTTGTGGCTATTGCGAAAGATTAAGCAATTCTGGTCAGGACCTTTTGAGGATGGTATTAATCCATGGGATGTGACCTGAGGATAGAAGGGGGCTCCCTTGGCCTGAAGTTTCTTTTGAATAGATGGGGTCGTGTCTTGTGCCTTGAAAAATTTATTGAGGGTTTGTGGTACAAATCTATTCATTTCCCAGAGGGAGTGGAAGCCTCAGGGTGATGGCTGTTCTTTCAGGCCTTGAAGGTAGTATGACATGGTAGCTAATGTGGGGAAAAGTGCTTCAAGCACTGTAGGGGCTAGATGGAGATGTGAGTTTGGATCATTGAACATTCAGAGAATTAGCGATAAATGGCAAGGGGGCAAACAAGGGTGGGGGGAGGGATGGTGTCTTCCAGAGGCTGTTGGATGGGTATCGTTTGGGGTACTTGGACGGGTAGGTGTAAGGATTGCACATCTCCTCCTTCTTAGGGGACTGTATGGGTATTTTATTTGTGTAGTATTCGGTTGTTTCTGCATTTGATTGTTTAGTAGTTTGCTTTACTCTCTGTTTTTCTCAAGGCCAATGGTGTTTTATTTCAGTTTATCCTGCAAGGTCCGCCTACTCTTTTATTTTATTATTGGGATGATTTATATGTTGTTTTTGGCTTCTGTTCTCCAAGTTGACTTCCTTAAGGTATTCAGGTTTTCTTTAGAAAGAAAGAGGGGCTTAGATTTTCTACAAGTATGCAGGATTTTGATATGTTTATTTGAGACTGTGGGTTGAGATATCTTCCTTTGGAAAACGTTTTATATTCTTGGTGGGTTGGAGGGTGGAGTGTGGTAGCTTGTTGTTTCAATATATTCCTATTTTGTGTTGAGCGGGAGGATGGATTTAATGATCTTTCAGAAGAGAAGTTGTCTGGACCGGTTTTTGATCATTTCCTTGTTTGTGGAGTTTAACCCCATTTCATTTTGAGAAAATGTGGTTTGATCTTCATTCTTTTCTTTCCTTGATTCAAGAGACTTGGGAGTGAGTGCTTTGTGGGGGGGGGGGGGGGGGGAGGTTGTTTGGGTTGATGAAAAATCTCAAGGGAGTAAAAGAGGTTTTGAGGAAGTGGATTAGAATTTTGGGTGATCTTGATTTGTTTAATAGAAAAGAGTAAGCAAGGGGCTCTCAAACGATGAGGCTGCTAGGAGTAGTATCCTAAAGAATGAGTTAGAGGATGTAATTTTTAAGAAAGTTAGCAGTTGGAGGCAAAAGACTAAATTTAAATGTAGTAAGGAGGGTGATTTTAATTTTAAAGTTGAGAAGCAACCTAATTAGAGAGTTGGAATCGAGGGAGGGAAAGGTTATTAGAATTGCACAGTTGATTGCTATTACAGTCTTTTTACTAACATTTATGCTGAGGAATATTATTTTAGGCCTATGATTGATGGTTTGGACTAGAATCCCATTTCTAATGTCCAGGTAACTTGGTTTGAAAGGCCTTTTTGAGGAAGTTAAGGTTGTGTTCAGGATGGAGAGGGAGAAGGTTCCAGATCTGGATGAATTTAATATGGATTCTTTTTCCAGAATTGTTGGGACGTGGTGAGGTAGATTTGCTAAAGATCTTAAATGATTTTTTATGTAAACAGGGTTCTAGGGTAAGGCATTAATTCTATGTTTTGCTTTGGTGCCTCAGAAGAGTCAGTCTATTAAGGTGACAAATTTTCCTCCCATCAGTTAGTTACCAGTGTGTACAAGATCATCGTTAAGCTCCTCGCTGATAGGTTAAATTCGATGTTAGGTAACACTATTTTTCCATTTCAGAGTGCTTTTGTTGGGGTTGACGAATTTTTGATGCTATTATAATGGGAATTAACATTGCTTATTTGAGTTCTTGGAAGTTTGTCAGATTTATGATTATTTCCTTCCTAAAGTGCATTATACAGTGGGTAATGGGGAGCATATTCGCTTTTGGGAGGATCATTGGGTGGGGGAGATACCTTTTTCTAGTACTTTCCCTCATCTGTTTCATTTATCAAATCTTCATGAGACCCCGATCTCTGCTTTTCTTCTTTTGCAAGATGGGCATCCTTGGACTTTCTATTTTGGGTGAAATCTAAGAGAGAAATTAATGAGATGGTTCTTTTTACCGGGTTGCTCAATTCTTTTCATGTTCATTTGGGGAGTGATAATAGGATTTGGAGTTTAGATCCTTCTAGGGAGTTTTCTTGTAAATCTTTTTTCTCATACTTGACTTGTGATTCTATTGCGGATCCTTTTGCTTTGTATCCTTTGCTTTGGAAAGCTAGAGCTCTTTTTAAAATAAAATCTTTCATTTGGACTGCAATACTCAAAAGAATTAATACCAAGGATTTGTTTCAGAAGAGACTAAGAAGGCCCTGCCCCCCGACATTTGTGTCCTTTGCATGATGAGTGTAGAGACTTGTGCACATCTCTTTCTTTATTGTCCTTTCATGTGGCTATTTTGAATAAGTTATTTGATATATTTGGTGAAAATTGTGTCTGTCCATACACTTTGAAGGCCTTTTATACCATAACTTTTATGGGTTTTGGCAAAGGAAAGGATAGGAAAGTTCTATGGCGTTGCACCTTAATGGCTATTATTTGGTGTGTTTGGTTGGAAAGGAACACTATAATATTCAAAGGAGTGGCTACTACAATAATATGCTTTGGAATAGAGTGGTATAACTTGCGTCACTGTGGGTGTCAGCTAATGGTTTTTTTCATCATGTTTCTCTGGAAGATTTGTAGCAGGATTGGTTGGCCCTGTTACATTTAGTTCTCTGTTTAGGTTGCATTTTTTGTAACTAGTTTTTATTGATGTAAAGGGAGGATTTCCTATCCTCCCTGTCTTTTCTTTTTTCTTTTCCTTTCTCTTTCAAATTTTCTAATGTACATAGTTCTCTCTTTTAATACAATTCTTTGTTTATCCAAAAAAAAAGAAGTAGCTTTTAGGTGGTGGCGGATATACACTAGAGGAAAGAGAAGGGAACGCATTTAAGCTGATTTTGAGAAGGCGAATGGTTGTGTTGGTTGGAATTTTCTAGATAAGGCTTTTTCTTGATAAGTGTTTTGGTGAGAGGTGGCGTTCTTAGATCAGGCATTGTTCATCTAATGCATCTTTCTCAGTGATAATTAATGGGGAACCAAGGTGTGCTTTAGGGCTTTGAGGGGTTTTAGGCAAGGGGATCTGCTTTCTTCATTCTTGTTAGTTCTTTTTGTGGATGCTTTAAGTAGATCGATAGATAGGCCTGTGGATGCAGGGTTGGTGTGAGGGTTTGGTGTGGGTAGCAAGGTGTCTGTAGTGTCTTATTTACAGTCTGTAGATGATACTTTTATCTTCCTAGCTGATCACAGAGAGTCTTTCTTGAACATTTTTATGATTCTGTAGATTTTTCAGCAGTTTTCTTAATTAAGAATTAATTTGGGGAGGAGTGGGATTAGGGCTATTAATCTTAGATTTAATTGGATTTTGATGTTGGTTTCTTTAGCTTGATATGGTATTTTAGACTAGCCTTTGACCTATTAGGTGTTTCTTTGGGTGATAATCCCAGATTTGTAGTTTTTTGGGATGTGGTTGCTAAGGTGGCTGACTAATTTGATGGGTGGAAGGGTGCTTTATTTTCTCTTAGTGGTTGTATCACCTAATTTAGGTGCACCTATCTTCTATTCTTCTTTATTACTTTTTTGTTTAGATTTCTGTTGGTGTAGTTCATAAGATTGAGAAAATAATGAGGGATTTTCTTTGGCCTGGGATAGGGGAAAAGAAAAATCATTCAGTTAATTGGGAGGTTGTTTGTTAGCTTAAGGATGGGTGGTTGGGTATTGGTAAGCCAGATGTCTAAATTTGGTTTGCAAGTAAATGGTTGGGATGCAAATTTGGTACTAGTCGTGAGAACATTTGCAAATTTACCCTTTATTGTTTCTTTTATTAGATGTAAATTGGGTTGCGGGTCTCATTTCACTTTTTGGATAATATCTGATTAGGAGAGTCTGCTTTATCTATGAGATTCCCTCGTTGCTTTCGCCTTGATAGGGCAGCAGAGGATCTCTTTTCTCTGCTTTTGTTACTGGAGGACTGTCGCCCTTCCTTGTAAAAGTTCTTAACAATTTGATTGGATCCAAATGTATCTTTTCTGCCTCTCTTCGGATGTTTGTGTACTTTGTTTTAGCTGTTCAGCTTCTGCATCGCATCTTTTTATACATTTTGATTATGCTTGAAGGCAGTGGTGGACCTACATAGAACTCAGTGAGAGCAAGTTCCCCCACTGAAATTTTGAAAATAAAGGAAAATTTGAAATGAAAAAGGAATTTTTGGGAAATTAAAGGGTTATCCTCCTAAAAGTACTAATTTGTTCCCCCTCTTCACAACAATGGGAATCCAAGATCTAGGACTTTCAAGTAGAATAAACAAAATAAAACAGGGCAAATTAATTGTAATTACATGATAGGAAGGGTTTCTTTTTGAATTTTTTTTAAATGTGTATTATTTAAAATAATTGTTACTATTGTTTGGGAATATATTTTCATTTTAATTAATTCCTTATAAATTATAAAGAAAAATTTATAACTTCATTATTTGTATATTTCTTTGCCCCCACTGAATAAAATTTCTGGGTCTGCCACTGCTTGGAGAGTATGGAATAAGTTACTTGGTTTGTTTGGTGAATGCTAGGTGAGTTCAGAGGTAGTGGAGTACTTTTTGGCAATTTCCTTTTTCAGTTTTGGCTGCAAAAAAGGAAAGGGCAGTGCTCTGGAATTGTGCTTTCTTTGCAATATTTGGGGGGCTTTGGATGGAGCATAATGTGCATATTTTTTTAGAGGAAGAAATTAGTCATCGTATTTGCTGGTTTGGGAGAAGATGCATTATTTGGCCTTCTTTGGTGTGTGGGTCATGGTAATTTTAAGGGGGTGAGCTTTTCAGATATTCAGTGCGACTGGAGTTATTTGTTGGATTGTTAGATTGTGCTGGTTTTATTTGTTCTTTACTAGTTTTCAGATTTTTCTCTGTTTTTTGTTTGGATTTTTCTACCCTTAAGGAGATGTCTTATCCTCCTGGCCGTACATTCTTAATCTTTGAATAAAATTCTTCTTTTTCTATCAAAAGATATCCTTTCCATCTATTGTTCCATCAGGAAATGAGTTTCCTCTATGACTAAGGTGTTCATTTGGTCAGTAGTTCTTAATAGAGTTGATGCCAACAATCTGTGGCATATGTTTGTATTCTATGTTTTTAACAGTTCAATTACTATCCTCTTGCATGTTTAGATGTTAAAACCCATAGAATAGGCTGATTGTTGAAAAGAATAAAACACACCTTCAATTTGATAAACTAAGACACCAGTATTTCATTTACATGGCTCTACTCTGGAATAACCAAGCCATCTGAAGATACTCTAGCACCAGGGATATTTTATCTTAGCCTTGAAACGCCCAAGTCCAGTTGACTTGATCACTTGGATAAAATTCTAGGTCCTGCCACACCTGGTTTGTAAGAAAGAGAAAATTTATTTGTTGCAGGATCAATGTCTATTTCTTCTACTCCTGGGAGTGCTTGAAGTAAGGTTTCAATCATTCTCATGGAATGATACTCCATGAGGTCTTAAATTTTGATTTCGACTCAAATTTCGAAGCTCCAAAAGTACAGAATTTTCGACGGAAATTTTGATTTCGATTTGAAAAAATAATGGAAATGAGTAGTAAAGCATGGAATTCTTTTATAAAGCTTTAGAAATAATTAATAGACATAATAATGTAAGTTTTAGGAGTAATATATTACAAGTAAATACATCTATGTTGTGTGTGAGGTGGAGAAGTTGTAATATAATATGTGCATCAAACATATTTGTAAGATAATGTCCATTAAACATATTTAGTGAATCAGTTAATACAAATGAAATTCATAAATCATTTAAATAATATTTATTATACAAATAATGATAATTTAGACATGAATGGTTAAATAAAATGTTGTTGTAAGTTTACTTTTTTATATAATTTCAAAAGCACTTGTAATAATCTTTTATTTCGATAAAAATAAATAAAATAAAGGGAGAAATTTCACTTCACTCCAAAATCTTTCATTTGCATTCTAGGAAAATTTCATTGCATAGTTCAAATTTAGACAAGTTTCACTAAAATTTCGAGATTTTGATAAATTTTGGATGATTCATTGAGATTTCGACAGAAATTATGCAAGATGGAAATCGACTGCCATTTCAATTTCGAGGGTGACGGAAACTGGAAATTTTGACAATTTTGTGGAAATTTAAGACCATGATCCATCAATCTTGGGCTGTATCTTGCTCCAGCTCCTCTTTGTTTTGCAGCAATTCCATTGCTCCCTGATCAAAACAAAAACTCTTCCCAGACTCCCAATTACACACCATGTCAAACCTTGAGAGGGAGAGAGAGAGAGAGAGAGAGAGAGAGAGAGAGAGCTTCTTGTTTGCTTTGTTGCATAGAATCAATGCCAGAAAGTGATGGAGAAGATGACCGAGGGATGGGGATTTCTGCTGGAGAAGATGACTAGGGATTTGGGAAGAAGGGGGGGGGGGGGGGTTCTGCCAGAGAAAGACTATCATGGGAAGGGGGTTGTTGAAGAAAATCATTGTGGGGGAGGGGCAGAGAAGATGATCAGGGGATAGGAGGAGAGGGCAATCCTTGTCCATTTATTATATTATTTTTTGGGCCCTCTGGGGTTGGCCGGTGTGTGGGGGGGGCGTATCCCTAAAAAAATGGCTATATGCACTGCTTTTAGCCAGTCCTATTTTACTGCTGTGTTGCATCAAACATGGTCTAAGAATCATTTGTCTACCCTAGTCTTTGAACCAAACACACCCTAATATAAAAGCATATATATTGAGATATGTTTTTCCTTTTAAATGACAAATATTGTGGTAATTTTGATTCAACATGAAATATAAGCACCATTCATGCAAAATTTTCAATGACACATTCTGCAAACTACACTTGTACAACAACTCAAGGGCATGGCTGATGGTGGACAATTGGCATGGCTCATAAAGAAGATAATAATTATCAATTGCACATTTTACAAACTACAATTGTACAATCATCAACGACATTTATATCGTAGAATATTGGCCGAACAAAAAAAAAAAAAAGAAAAAAAAATCTAGGGCATGGCTGATGGTGGGAAATGGGCATGACTTGTCAAGGAAGTTTTTTTTTTTTTCTTTTTTTAATGGAAGGTTAATAAAGAGTGGTAAATTGTGATGACTTGGGGGATAGGGGGAATTCTAGGGTTTGGGAGGTCTGATGGTGCTCTACAAGGTTGGCTCAATGGTGCTAGGTCTCGGAAGTCCAGTCACTCCAATGTCAAGAACATCTTGATTCTCAGTGTCATGACTTCACTTTTTATTTTTAATTTTTTGGGTCTTGTTAACAGACATAAAGGGGGTAACCAAATGCAGTGTTTTGGTGCAAGAAGTGTCCATGAGGTACCCTTGCCATGTTGGGAAGTGTTCGGAAGTGTCTCAACCGTTTCCAAAAAAAAAAAGAAACTAATTAACTTCAAACACATGTAGGATCATGTCAAGGAGTGTTGGGCAGGTGTTGGTATCTGACGTGTCAGACACCAGCGCTTAAGGCTTGTAGAAATTTCGGTGTTTACCAGGTTTGAGATCTTTTTTTGGCTCTCTTTTAGACATTTTATGCAGAGAAAGGTGCTAGTCAGTTGTGGTGGATCAGTT
Source organism: Malania oleifera (assembly GCF_029873635.1). Taxonomy (NCBI): domain Eukaryota; kingdom Viridiplantae; phylum Streptophyta; class Magnoliopsida; order Santalales; family Ximeniaceae; genus Malania; species Malania oleifera. The sequence goes on along the minus strand of NC_080424.1, from coordinate 24,149,330 downwards.
TTGTGAGGGATTTTTGGTTAGAATGGAATGTAGGTATTTTCATTGGAAAGGTTTATCTTTGCTTTAGGACAGGATATGGCATTTGGCCTCTCTTTGGGCTTTTGCAGCGGGTGTTTTAAGGAATTCAACTTTTGGATGCTGGCTTTATGAACTTGACTGTTTTTTGTATTTTTTAGGAGGATTCTTATCCTTTTTGCTTTATGCATTGTTTTCCCTTTTTTAAAAAAATAATCTTTAATATTTTAAAAAAATTAAAAAAAGTACGTTCTAGTGCTAATCCTGGAATATGGTTTACACTTTTTTGTTGGTGAGGCTGTTGATCTGAAGTAATTTTATGACTAGGACTGTTTTTAATCAGGAAAGTATTACTGTTATTATGTTTCAGATGAATATGGATCTTTCAGTTGCGGAGGGTCACCTTTGTAACATGGGGAGGATGATAGAAGAAATGGAGGGTAAGCTGAGAAACTCACTGGATCAGGTATTTGGCTTATTTTCTTTTCTTTACTTTTTTAGAGGATATCTTTATGCCCTATATTTTTCCTATTTCTTTTTTATTATGTACGCCTTGTCTTTGTGATATTCCAACTTTTTTTCCCCACTTTTGGTTTGGCTTTCTTTAGACTTCTGCAATAATTCGCCATATCTCTTCCCCAGTACAATTGACTGCACTTTCATGTTTTCCCTGTTTTTGGGGTTCCGGGCCAAGATTGACTGCAGCAGCTTCTCCTTCTTCGTCTTCTTCTTCCTCTTCTACTGTTTTAGTTTCATTTATTTATGTGGGAAATTTAAACATTCAATGTCAAATTATAATAGCCTAGCATGCTTAGAATATTTGGAGGATTTACTGTGAATTCACATTCTTCATATAATTGCAGGTTTATTTTGGGAAGACAAAGGAGATGGTATGCACTCTGCGACCCCCATCCGAGGTGGTGCAAATGAGACTGCCCGACAGCTGATGTGTGTGACCTTCTGACCTCGAGGGAGAAAAAGAAAAATTATTTAGATCACATCTTGAAATTCATGGTTGATAGATACTGCATGTGGCTGCTACAAGTTTAAGTTAAATGTAAGACGGGCAAATTCATTTTGGATTTTCAGTTTGTCTCTTGAGAATTTTGGTGAAATGATTACAGCTTATGAAGATGAGTGGTGAAGAATCTTTTGTCAGAATTATTTCCTCTGCGTAGCTTCAAATGCCAGTGTCTAGTTGATCTCAAAATGCATATTATCAGTTCTCGTGTACGTCAAGTCCGCTTCTACTTCATGCCATTTTGATTCAATGATCATAATAAACATGCTCTCTCTCTCTCTCTCTCTCTCTCTCCCTCTCTCTATGGCAATAAATATTTTAGAGAATGCTCTTTTTTTTTTTCTTTTTATATAGTGTTGAAATATTTTCTAAAATATATAATTTTATGGATTTTCAAAATCTTCCATTTATGAATTTTCCAGAACATTCATGAGGAGTATTTAATGTTATGTGTATTTATCTTATATTGGAAAAAGTGGAAAATGAAAGATCATTAATAAATGATAAGGTGGAATAATTCCTTAAAGTTGGTTTAGAGAAAGTGCTAATGTGTACTCTAATGCACATTAGCACACGCAATCGCACGCGCGATGTGGGAGTGCTAGTGGTGCACAAGTATTTAGCTCGCTCACATTGTTGTGGGATCGTGATCGTTGATCATGATCGGATGACTTAAAATTAAGTGGTGCGACCAAGTGGTGCGAATAGGAAACCAGGTGCGACTTGGTCCATGGTACCATCGACTGAATATGAATGAATAATTAATTTTCCAGAATGTCTCGACCATGGCTTGACCCTGTCGACCGGTGTGACCAGGTTGAATCTGTTTTGCGATTTGAACAGGTGCAATCTTTTGAAAAAGACATAGTTCTATCTATTTAAAGATAGAATTAACTTCACGAAATATATAGAAAATTCATCACTCTCCTCTTTCTTACATGAAGCTTTCAAAAATTATATCTTTTTCAAATTTGGATTCTATTTTTCGAAGGAATAGAATTCTAGAAAATTTGTTTAGATTATTTAAAGGGTATTTATGATCAGTTTTCGTTTGTATATAATGCAAACTAATATAAGATCATATTATGGGTTTCATTGTATCCTGAAAACGTATTTGCGGATTCAATACACACTTATCTGGTAGAGGCAAATAACACTTTAAAGAAAATGATATTGTAACGTGTCTTGAAGCATATTCTATTTTGCAACATTTTCTCTATTTATTATTTCTTTTCTCTACTTATTATTTCTACATATAGAACCTTAATCTATTTTTGATTATTATTCATCTATATAGAGCTTTTAGATTCCATTTTTTTTTAGCATTAAAAATCAAACCTTATGTCTTACCTTAAAATCCAAGATTTCTTGAATCAATTTGACATTCTAAAAATGTCCGAAAAACAATCCTAAAGTCAGTTTCCTTTGAATCTATCTTTCCGTTTATTTGCAAAAAATTATTTTTAGTTTTTCAATGAAGTATGATAAAAATTTTGTTTGTATTTATTTTGTAATATCTATATGAAAAAAGTGGATAACAATAAAAGTTTCAACACTATCACTTGTAGAAAATATTTTTTAATTTTAATTTTTAGTTTTTAAAATTTGTATAGGAAAGCTAAAAAGTATTTTTTTTTAGGAAATTAAAAAAATAGGATGTGAGTTTGTAATTATTCAAAAATCTAGAATGAAAAATGCTTTTCACAACTAAAAAAATATTTTATTTTCTAACCTTTTAATATAAATCTTGAAAAATAAAAATAAGTCTAGCATTTTTATAATTTCTTTGAAAAAGTAAAGGGCGTCCTCGTGCCATAAGGCTCGTTGCTTTGCGAGGGCAAGGGGAGGGTTGTCACAGTATACGCAACCTAACTCCTACTTTTATGCAAAGGAATTGTTTCCTTAAACTCGAACCCATGGCCAACCGGTTATAAAGGAGCAGTCTTACTGTTGTTTCCAAACCCGTAATTTCTTTGGAAAAGTAAAAGCAAAAAATAAAAATTGTTTTTCATGATTAAATGGGCTCTTAACAATTATTATTGTGTCTTTGTTTTTAAAAATATAAATGGAAAAAAAAAAACTTAAGGAATTGATTTTGATTTCACTTATTTAAGGGTAGAATTTGGAATTTGGTAGAGAAAGGAAAAAGAAAATAAGAAGGAATCTTCTTTTTTCATGTTTCATGATTACCAAGGAAAATAAGAAAGTTGAATATATAAATTAATGAACAAAAACTAATTTAACATCATTCACGTTTGATATTTCTTTATTTTTATTCATATTAAAAATTAAAATTTATTTTAATAATATTTTGATAAAGAGAGAAAACACAATGAAAAATATGTTTTTTTTTTCTTTTCCTTTTCTTTCCTCAAAACAAATTCTTGATCTAAATGAAACCTTAATTGAAAAATTTGAACAATTTTGTTTATTTATTTTTTCAAATATTCTAAAAAACTATCTAATTTCGTGTCTACTCTTACAACTGTGAAAACCCTTGAAATGATTTTTTAAATGGTTTCTTTCCATGGGGAAGTTCCCAGAAAACCCTAAAAATGCCATTTTGGCCTCACCTTTTATTCAGTATATGTTAAAAAAAAAAAAAAGTAAAGAAACTTCTAATGCTTTTGGTTAAATTCTGTAATTTGGGACTAATTTTCTTATTTTTTATGGCACACGTGATGTAGTAGTTGAGGGCATGAATTTCGGGTTTTATATTTGCAAAAGATTTAATACAATTTTATATTATATTTTTATCTAAATATAATATCCTTGAATCTATAAAAAAAAATGACCCACGATCGCATAAATTGGCCGAAAATAATTCATATAACTGACCCCACCTAATGAAATTAAGGTTTGGTTTTATTGTTGTTGTTGTATCTAAATATATCCTTATTCAAATTTAAAACTCAAAATTCATGCCCCCAATAATTTTTTGTACCCCATGGATATCCCTCCCCCAAAAGAAGGAGAAATTTCATATATTTGAAGGGGTCTCCTGTACAAAATTCATTATACAAATTCACAAAAGGAAATCAATTCATCATTGATTAGATAAAAATTTAAAATTTCAAACATAAACACCTACTCTTAAATTGAGAGTATTATAAATAAATAAACTTCAAATTTAAACCCAAACTCAAAATAAGTCGAAACCTTAAATATCTAAAACCAACATTGACATCGGACAAGACAAAGAACATGTAATTTAAACCTCATCAAAGGTAAACATATGTAATCAACATTATGATTCTAAAAATGTTTACTTAAATGATCTTGATGATTCCAAAACTTGTAGATGAATTGTGAATGATTGATATGCTCTTGACTCAAGTATTTCACAATTATTTCGCATTGAACTACAAAATGAAATGCCTCTCTTAATTACAGCATGAAACATTGCATGAATTTACTCATGGTAGTATACAAAAACTCATCATATAACTATTTGCATATACTGTTCTAAGTTATTCTTCTATGTTTTGATATCTTATTAGATACATCATAAAAATATTATTATATTTGGTATTTTCACTTTGTTTCACTTGAACATTTGTACATTATTTATTATTTAACCGATTCTAATTCAATTGTAAAGTAGCAGCTTTTTATTTTTATGTGGGTCAACTAGCCGTAAATGAACTTGAAATATGTACAATTCTAGGAACTAAATTTTCAAATAAGGTTACTAATTCTTGAGATTTTGAACTATGTGTTATCTCTTGGTACAACTTATCTTATAATTACTTGAACATATGTTGCAACAAAGTATTTTACAAAGCAAAAACATAAGTTGTATAGAAAGAAATAAAAGATATTGAGATCTCACATTTTAGGAAAAGGGTGTTTAATCCTTGACTTGATTTTTATTGTTGAGATCTCATACTTCAAGAAAAGGGTGTTTAATCTTTGAGTTGATTTTTATTGGGTTTTCTTTGTAGCACTTGGTACTGCTAAAATAAAGTATGAAAAGTAGACCGAAACCCTTTCAACTACATCATAATTGTTTATAAGTTGCTCATCAATCATTTCATGAGACAACCCATGAATGCATAAGTAGCAGTCAGGATTGATTCCATAAGCAATTATAGTAGATGACTCATCGATAAACAATCTAACTCATCAGCGTAATATCATTTAGCGAGTTAGACACCTATCATTGCTCAAAATATCTAAATTAGGTTCACAAATACTGCAGCCAACACATGAAAGTGCTTCATAGTGTTTATTTCCTACGAGATTTTTTGTGTGGTATATATTTCTTGTAGTTGTTTTATTATTTTGAATTTTAGGTCAAGTATTTGTAAGTTGTGTAAAGGATTGAGGATTTGTAAGCCTAATGCACATGCACTGTTTGGTATACTTGCTTTTTGTCATTGCTGCCCATCCTTTGTTTTTAAAAGTTAAATTTGCATGAAAATTTAATTTAACCTAATTCACTCTCCTTTCTATTATAACTAGACAATAATTGATATAAGAGCAAGTGCTCAATACTTGATTAATTAACGAGACCATATCTAAATGGAATCCGTGATGAGAACAGGATTTGTGAAGGACAATCTGCAAATTGACCTTTGTTTAGTTGCTGAAAAGCATGAATAAAATTCTATTTTTGTTGATGTTAAACTATTGGTGATGATACCCATAGTACTTGTCTTCCTATTAAACTAGGCATAATGCAATGGAGAATGAATATGGTTAAATTAATGATGAAGATGCAGTTTAATACAAAAGCTATAAACTTGATGTATTGTGCCTTTGATGAATTTAATATAGAACCTACCTTACCTACAATGAACCTACAAGGAAATTTGGGCAAGTTATTAGTAGCTCATGAAGGAACAAAATTACATTAAGGTAAATCTACCCATTGTTGATTTAACACGAAAAAAAGAAAGAAACTAGGTTAGACATGTACTCTAGAATAACTTGTATAATAAATTTGATGAAATTGTTGGATGAATATTATTCTAATGGAGCTTTGATGAGAAAATTCCTAAGTCATTATCGAGCGATGGCATTTATAATTGACACTAATTAGGATATAAATTAGTTGGAATTAGATTAGCTAAACAATCACTCGCCACTTATAAGATCACTATGAACAAGAATGTCAAAGAAAGTTCAAAAGGAGAAAAAGCTTATTGCATATCAAGATCACCAAAGAGCACTCCTCAGGCAAGGAAAGATCATATGAGAATGATACAAGAACTCTTGTTAGCATACGAAGGAAAAATCTTGAAGATGAAAAAGCGCTTCAAAGGAAAGAAATTTAGAAAATTTTAGAGAAAAGGAAGAAATAACCTATTATGAATGTAAGAATCTTGGACAATATGGATACAATTGCTCTCCATTCAAAAAGAAAAAGGCCAAGGAACAAAAGAAGACTAAGATAGCATCATAGGGCAATAATGAAATCTATATCTTCAATAATTGATCCAAAAGAGAAGAAATGAAAAATTTGTGCCTTGCTTATCAATAAGAATATTACTATGAGGTAAAAGATACATTTCTTCCTTATAACTATTACAAGATGATTCCAAAGAACTACATTGCATATATATATATGTATGTAAAAGATCAAACACACTGTAGCACTCTAATGATGAAAATACAGAACAATCCACAACCACAGCAAAATTAAAGAAAGCAATAATAATCATAAAGACACAAGTAATTACGTGGTTCAGTAATGCCTACATCCACGAGAGTAAGTAGCAAGGATTCACTATCTTCTTGTCCAGATTACAAGAACAATACAATCCTCTCAACTTTTACAACCATCTTACGCTAAATACATCCAATAAGACATATAAATAGAGTTTCCAAAGGTTTTCCCTCCAAACCCCAATTATATTAACGTCCACCTTTCAAAATTTGAAATCTGCGCTGAGTGTCCCAAGCCAAACTGTCAACGGTTTCAGACAGAATGCAAAATGTCTGAAATATTGCTCCAAATCGTTGCAGCTTCTGTTGACTGATTGGTCAAACCATCGACGGTTATTGTCAAACCGTCGATGGTTTTCCCTACTATATCAAACATCTTTGATTCCCTACATGTTTTCTTCCTTTGTGTATGCTTTCCACTCAGTATGTGTGTCATGCCTTGAACCCGCAGATGGGTCCCAAGTGTGATTTTAGTAACCTAACCTGTCTCTGTATCATTTAAAACATACATGATACTACTTTGAATGAGGGTCCGACCCCGTGGGGTATACGCCAACCCTATACACAGTCACATACATATCCATACACATCAAATATATAGCGAAAATATTCTTTCTAATACATACATCATATCATACCAAAGTCTATACATGACTAGAGTCTACGCTCCAAAATACAGTACATATCCCGAGTGTTTACAAAACCCAACAATGATAACCCGGTTACAAAATTCATACTTACACAAGTACTCTACGTAGCTAACCGATACCCACACTTCCGAACACTAGGATGCTAGTTTCGGCTACCCGAAAGACCTGAAAAAAATATTTGTATATTCAGGGTGAGACACCTCTCAGTAAGAAAGAAAATAGGTTATATCAGTGTGTGACATACAAGTGTTATTCCAACGTGAAACATAATACAATACAATTCTAGTGTTTTCACAATCCAGTTCCAATACATACGATACCAAACATACGGTCAGTGTCATCACACTCAAGCACCGATATCCTGCAATAATCGAAGCCTCACAGCGATATCATGTTAATACAGTATCCACTCACACCCATCGGTGACCAGTCGGGACAAATAGACAATATTTCACACCCTTAGATATAGAGTTGGACACTCTCGCCCACGGTACTTAGCAGAGACATGGCATTTGCCCATGGTAATTAGCCGAGACATGGCAGAATTTCACAAAACCTAGAACAATTTTGGAACTTATGTTCCTATACCCATCAGCGTACGGTAATTAGCCGCCCCTAACTGTTTTACAAAACCTGGAACATTTTACATACAATAGTTTATTCCACACTTATTTGAGTATACAACAAATCATATCGTTTTCAATTCGAGAACAAAGTTTAATACAAATACAAGTACGGACATCTCATTACTATAGTTTTATACAACATATGATTTTCCAACAGAAATAGAGATGATACTCGAAACCTCCAATTTTCCAAAAAACTGTAACCCAAAAATCCCACATTTTTACCCAATAGATTTTCCCAAATAAGTAACCAAAACATATATACAATCGTAAACTACATGTTTACCGATTTCAATTTCAAAAATGACTAATATAAACAAAATCCCCTTACCTTTTTTTCAAATACCAAAATACGAATTCTACGGCTCCAAAACTATGAATCGAGTTCCCAAAACTTAAACATCCAAGAACTATACTTCACTATAATTCTTACTACTACATATGTATCGAAACGAAAATGAAATCAGACCCTTACCTTGATTTTGGGTCAAAACCCGAAAATCCTCGAAACGAATTTTCGATTCACTAAAAATGTAGAGATTCTCCTCCTGATCTATGTGGTGACGCCAGATTGTTGATTCTGGCAACTGAAGACCAGAAATCCTAGAGAGAGATAGAGAAGATTCGAGTTTTAGAGAGAGAGAGAGAGAGAGAGAGAGAGAGAGAGAGAGAGGTTTTAAGGTTTCTTAACAATGAAGCAATAAAATATTCTATTTATAGACCCTTGACCCAGTCTAATTCGTCGATGAGATGACACCTTCGTCGATGAATCATCCACACATTTCGTTGACGAACCCTATTCCGATATTTTACAACACGTTTGGTATCCTTCATCAACGAGGCTCTGAATTTCGGCGACGAAGAGTATGAGGGCCTTCGTTGACGAGAATAATGGCTTTGTCGATGAAGCCTACAAAATTTACCTTTTTACCCTTTTGTTATTTATTAAATCTGAAATTCTTGGGTCGAGTTCTTACAACCCCCCTCCTAACAAAAATTTCGTCCTCGTAATTTGTAATTTCTCATTTACCAATTCAACTACATATCCAACGGATACTCGACTCTAGGAAAAGCTGGCAGCCACCCATATAGCAGCCCCGTCCCAAATACACACATACCCTCACTTATGGGGAAGGAATACCATGGTTACATACATACCATCTCGGGAGCTCACAATATTACAAAACTCTCCCAGAGACTAACCACACAACGTTACTATAATAGCATAATATTACATACATACATACATACCCATACCGATCCTGCTACTAAGCTACTACTTAGAATAGCTATGGATATTTTCAGCGTATTTCCGTCTCTGACTCCCTAGAAGCTTTCTCCACCATGTGATTCTACCACAGTACCTTCACTAACGGTATCTCCTTGGTACGCAACTTCTAAACTTTATGGTTCAGAATCTGAATGGATATCTCTTCATATGCCAAAACATCCCCAATCTCTAAGGATTTGTAACTAATCACATGCGACGGATCCGACACGTACCTCCTCAACATGGATACGTGAAACACATCGTGGATCCTTGAGAGCGCTGGGGGTAGTGCAATCCTGTAGGCCACTAGACCCACTCATTCCAATACCTCGAATGGTCCAATATACCTCGGGCTCAACTTGCCCTTCTTCCCGAATCTTATCACTCCTTTCATCGGAGCGATTCTCAGAAATATCTTACCCCCTACCTCGAATTCCAACTCACGCGGTGAACATCCGCGTAACTCTTCTACCGACTCTGAGCCTATTTAATCCTATCCTTGATTAAACCAACCTTCTCAAAAGCCTACTATACGAATTCAGAACCCAATATCTATCGTTTACTGACCTCATCCCAATACAGAAGAGACTGACACCTCCGACCATACAATGTATTGAACGGTGCCATCTCGATACTAGCCTGGAAGCTATTGTTATATGCAAACTACACCAATGATAGAAATTGAATCCAACTACCACCGAAGTCTAATACACAAGTCCGTAACATATCCTCCAATATCTGTATCGTCCTCTTTGACTGTCCATCAGTCCGGGAGGGGAATGATGTACTGAAAGTAAGCTTCGTCCCCAGTGCTTCCTGTAAACTCTTCCATAATCGAGAAGTGAACCTTGGGTCTCGATCTGAAACAATGGACACTAATACCCCGTGCATTCTGACTATCTCCTGCACGTACAAATCTGCTAGCCTACTCAAAGGGTAGCTAACTTTCATCAGTATAAAGTGAGCAGATTTTGTCAACCTGTTCACAATTACCCAAATAGAATTATGCCCGCAAACTGCTAGTGGCAATTCGGTGACAAAGTACATGGAAACATGCTCCCATTTCCACTCCAAAATACTCAACGGCTGCAAAGGCCTTGCCGGCCTCTAATGTTCAACTTTCACCTGCTAACACGTTAGGCATTGCTCCATTGTTTCATGCCACTCCACCAGAAGGACTCGCGCAAATCCTGATACATCTTCATACTACCCGGATGTACTGTATACAAAGAACGATGCGCCTCCTCTAGAATCGTCCTCTTTATCCCCTCGTCGTTTGGAACACATAGTTTATTTCCAAACCTCAGCATACCTCCCTCGGAGATGTTAAAATCTGCAGCCAACCCTTGCTGCACTTTCTCCATAGTCTCAGCTAACTCTACATCACTAGCCTGCGCGACTTTAGTCCTCTCAAATAATGTCGGCTGGATCACCAAGCTAGCAATGGAACCTTGCTGTTGGAAGTAATGAATGCATAAAACACCAAAATGCCAAACTTATGCCTGAGTGGTGGTCTGATAGTGCATATGGGCCTACCGTGATCCTGCTGGTATCTCGAGTTGAAATTCCCTACAACATGTACAATATCATCTCCGCCCTGAGTTTGTGGCTCTACTTGCATCACATGCCCATTGATACTGTGATATTCTTGACTCGAGATAGAACTCCCTGCATTTCTTCGTAGAGTATCTAACTCCACTTGAATTATATGTCTGCTGCTGCCGCAATTTTCTGTCATTTGTTTTTCTTCCTTTACCTGAGTACGCTGCCCTATGACTTTCTCACCAAAAGTCATGTCCTCGATCACCTCTTTTTTTGTCACAGGATCACCTAGCTTGCACTCACATTTCTTCGACCCCAGAAAGATATACTATCCGGACATAACACCGAGCCTAAATCCTCCATCACTAGAATAGTGCACCAGTGGACATACACCCATGCTCGAGTGGTCTACCAAAAAATTTGCCCACAGTTCACCTACAACTCTCCCATCTAGCGATACCTATGACGATCGGTCACATGAGAAACGGGTCATACTCATTGGCTTCACCAAGAAGTACCCTACAAGCCTTGCATATAATTTGTCATGCTCACAAAACTCCTTGAACAAAACCAGCGTACTCAACCCCGATGTCTGACCTGAGGATTTATCTCCTAGTCTAGTTCTCTACCTCAACTACAAATTAAACCTAGGAAACACATCAGGCTTGTGCCATATGAGATAAACCAAGACATTTTGTGATAAACACACAAAATACATATGTTTACCCCATGATGCTATCCTCATCGGTCTCCAAACATCTAAATACATGTAGACAATCATATACCCTAACCGCATATGCCACAGAACATTTGACTCGGATTCTACAGCTGCAGCTCTACCTACAACCGTGAAACTTTGTAGTGCATAAATATTTCCCGCTACCTTTTCTCCTTTCATCACCATCAAGTCACCTTCACACACTTTCATTTCTCCACTTTAATACTTGTAACTATACTCGTTACAATCTAAAGTGCCTGATAAAATTACATTCGTCTTTAGACCCAGTTCATGCCTTACATCACATAAGGTTCTTACAACACCATTATACATTTTGATTTTGACATTTCCAATACCAATTATTTTGCATGAAATATCATTTCTTATCAAAATTGAACCAGTATTATCAAAATTGAACCAGTATTAACTAACCTATAGGTGTTGAACCACTGTCTATTTGATGTCATGTGATAAGAGCATATGGTATCTAGGATCCAAGAATCATCCCTGAGGCACTATGAACCCGATGAAACATATATCATATCACCGTCACTGCTTCCTGAGTCTCCTTCCACTACATTTGTAGATTTCGACGGACCTTGCTGAATTTCAGCATTCCCTTCCTTCCACTCTAGATATTCTGGTCTTATGTGCTCAATTTTACTGCACCTAAAACACTTTACATCCTTTCTCTTCTCGGATTGCAACCAAGATCCACTCGGGGACTTACGTCTCCTATGTTCTTGGTTACTTTTCACCACAAGCCCTTCACTATGTGAAACTTCATCATCGACCATTTTCTTTTGATGAAAATCGAGCAATGCGCTTGTCGCCTCTTCCAAAATTTGGCTTTATTTGCCCCATGTAAGAGTTGTAACTAAGTTCTCATATGTATGAGACGCATACAAGGAATTTAATAGCATCAGCGCCTTGTCTTCCTCCTCGAACTTTACATCAACACGAACCAAATTACTCTGAAAAACTAAGGTGTAGTCCCAGGAGGGGGGGTGAATTGGGTTTATAAAATTTTTCTTTTAATTTCTTTTATAAATTCCCAACTTATTTTATATTTAGTAATCACACAAGAATGATTTGATATTCAATGCTTGTATAGGCCTCACAAATCACACTCAATTAATGAATTGATTCAATATCAACACAAAGTAATGATTTTTAATGAAAATCAACCAATTGATTTACCAAACACAAGTTAATGAATGAACTGCAGCACTATCAAGATTTAGTGAGTAAGTAGTAAATTTTGAATATGAATGCTTGCAGAGATTAAGCCCTGTATTAATGAAATTCGTCTTTCAAAATGATAAGTAATATAACATCCAACACTCTTTCCAAAATTCAGATTTCAAATAAACTTTTAGTTAATAGGTTTTGGGTGTTAACCAATCAATGTACTCCCTTATGGTTTCCGCAATTTATATTGATCAATCAACGTACTTCCTTTCGGTTTTCGCAAGTCCCAAAAACAAATTAATCTTTAGTTTATTTAAAGTTCAATCTACATAGTATTTATGATCAAGATTTTTAAATCAATCATGTAGTTAATAAATATGCTGAAAATTAAAGAGTAAGGGAAAGAGAGTGAGACTGGGTTTTTTACGAGGTTCGGCTTATACCCAGCCTACGTCCTCGCCTCACACAACACCACCTAAGGATTCCATTATAATGTTCCTTTGTGGGCGAAACAAACCGTTACAATCCCTCTTTTAGGGTGGAGCCCCCTCTCCAAGCAATACCACACCCTCGTTACAATGATTTAACCAACCTTGAACCGTCAAAAACTACAAGAGAAACAAGAAACAATTTAGTGTACAATGACACTCTCAAAAGAGTAAGTTAGTACAGGTTTAAGCACAGAGTATACTTCAAAGTAAATATCAATATGCAATGAAATTGAAGCTCAAAGTAAACTTATCACCGGTATGATTTTTCTATGATTGAAAGATTCAGAATTTATGCTCAATTTCGGTGTGAGAATTTTAGCAAAAACTCATAAGAGAATATCAGCAAGATGTGAGCAAGATAGCCTTTGAGAATTGAGAGCACTTGAGAGTATTTAATTGCTAAATAATTTCTTGGTGTTTTAAAATCTTTACCTTGGGGGCTATATATATAGAGTTTAAAAAGTGTATTCCTTGTTCCCCAAGTTTACTTGGAGTGCTTCCCAAGTTTGCACGAAGTTTGGAGCCCAAAAACCCAATTTTTGAAACTTTTCCCGCTATTAAATTTTCAAATTTTAAGAAGGTCAGGTGCCTATCAAAAGGGTCAGGCGCCTGTCAAGTTAAAACCCAACTTATTTTAAAGAGGCAGTGTTGTGTCAGGCGCCTGGGAAAACATGGTTAGAAGCCTCAGATTGTAAAGTCAGGCGCCTGATACAAATCTGTGAGGCACCTATCCTACTGTCAACTTTGAGCACCATTCAGTATTTTAGTCATAATTTTTTCTATACAACTCAAAACTTGACATTCTTGGTATCAATAGAAAGCTAAGAGAAAATAACACAACTTTTATGTTGAACACTTTTTAAGATAACGAGTTTTGGATAGAAAAAAATGCTCATCAATGCGGATATAGAAAAAATAACAGAATTTGGAAAATCCTGTTTTGGTGCTTTTCATTCCAAAAATAATTTTAACCTTTTTGAAATAAATTTTGGGCTTATAAAAATATTTTCCAAGTATTTTAAAAAGTATCTAGGTTCAAGTAATTAACTTAAAATTTTCAATGCATTTATATTGACTTTTATTTGAAGTACTCACATAAGACTTCCTTAAGATTCTAAATCCTTCAATTCTTGAAGTCTTCATGTATGTCTTTGCTTTGATTCCATCTTATCTTGAGATTCAACATTCTTTGAGCTTCCATGATATTTGTCAAACTTTGATATAAGCTTTCTTTGAATCAATTGTTTGTAGGTGTACAATGTACTCGTGTGATTACTTGATCTTGAACTTTCTAACACTTTGTAACAACCCGGGAAATACTGATGTTCAAATATTAAAGAGAGAGGAAAATGGAAACAGGAACAAAAGGAGTCAATAGGTTTCGTCAATGAACGCTTTGCATTCGTCGACGACATTGCATTTTGGAGATAATAATAATAATAATTTGAAGAAATTTCCATGACTCGTCAATGAATACAGGGGTTCGTTGACGAGTACATAAGGAAATTCGTCGACGAATACAGGGTTTCATCGACGAAGGTTTTCACGACCTCGTCGATTAAGGCAAGATTTCGTCGACGAGAAAATATCGAGAGACGGATTTGGGCTACTCTGAATTTCGTCGACGAATACAGGGAGTCGTCGACGAATTTACTGAAGGATTCGTCGATGAAGTGACGTGTCTCGTTGACGAATCTGGCCCTATAAATAGTGGAAAATCGGGATTTTTATCATTTTCAGCGCTCCTCTCTCTTTCTCTCTCTCTCTCTCTCTCTCTCTCTCTCTCTACGACCCTCTCTCACATCTCTCTTCGTTTTCGGGCCTGTTTCTCACCGGATCGAAGATTTGAGGCTACCACGACGCTCCTGGCGAAGTGCTTTGTAAGTCTGACGGAGCTGATCGTTGGAAAAGTTGGGTTGGATTTCGTCCCAATCTCAGGGTAAGGCATTTTGTTGAGTATTTGTCTTTCCCTCAGTTATGAGAAATGTTGTAGGTAAGAAAATACTAATGTTTTTTTCTTGAGGATTCTATTTCAGGATGTTGAGTTAGGAACCCTACGGGTATAGAGCCAGAGTTTTATAGACGCTTTTCAGAGTTAAGGTAAGGGAAATATGTTATGCTAGGAATTTTAATAAAGTTAATAGAAATTTCATAGACATATATTTATACCAATTCATTATACAGTTTTTACAGAATATGAGTTTAAATGCTTGTGTGGCTTGAGTAGATTTTCATGTGATGAAGAATTGATACAGCTTTTATAATGTATCATACTATACTGAATATACAATTACAGATATATATTCACGAAGATTACATGCATATACAGTTTTTATATGAATAGTTTCATGAAACAGATACATACATACATATATATATACATATACATGCATACAGTTTTATTCAGATCAGATATATAAACAGAGTATACAGACAAATATATATAGAGGTAGCATCAAGATGCTAGAAACATGATGAAAACAGTAAAAGAATATATCTGTATATATGTATATAGTATCAGATCCTTGTGGAAAGATCACAGATAGATACAGTTACAAAGCACGGTATCGTTGCTATATACAGATAGAGAGCAACCACATATCTCAGATAGTGTGTGGGTACCGTCTAATTGTGCTCGAAGAGGATACAGCTCCCCAGTACACTAGGTAGAGGTGGCCGGTTAGACGAGGTAGTAGCCAGTCCCGCACTTAGGAGTGGATGCAGTTTGGCAGCCGGGCTGGAGTAGTGTAGAGTATGATGACTTACCTGGAGGGCCGACCAGGTTAAGTCCCACCTATGAGCCGCACAACCCTATCATGAGGGGTCAAATCATGACCTATAGAGTCCCAGGGAAAAGAACACAGTTATATATATGTGTACAGATTTATAATTTTATTGTATATAGTAAATTATAATAGTATGAATGATAGAAAGCTCAGATGATACAAATGTTTTAAGCTTTTATATATACGTTTTATAGATTTTACAGATCGTGCAGTTTTAAATATTGTTATTATAATTTTATAACTCGGTCGCTACACACTAGTAATAGCATATCTCCACTTACTGAGCGTCAACTCACCCCTTTACTTTAATATTTTTTAGGTGAGCCAATTAGGCGAGCAGATCAGGCTCGCGGATAGAGAGAGTGTTGATTACCCGATTATATGGTGAGTTTTGACAGAGTTGTGTATATTTTTGGGTAGATGATGCTGGAGGGGTATTTTTGTATGGCTATGGTCTGTATATATACTGGATTCTGGTATTAAATAGTATATATGTGAATGGTTATATGATATGTGTCCCCACTGCTTAGGTATGGATATGGATTCACAAATATATATATATATATATATATATATATATATATAATGGTAAGAATTTTGAGGATGTTAGATACTTAATTCCTGAAACATCACCACTTTCTAAGGGTATTGAAATTCCCAAATCACAGAGATTCATCTGATAAAATTTCTAAGGGTATTGAACCCAAAATGGATCAAAAGGCATTAAGCCTAAATTCCAAAGGCGTAAACCCTAATTAGGTGAAAATTTCCCAAGGGCATTGAAGTGCAAAATGGGTTGAAAGGCATTAAGCCTAGAAAGATTAACATTTTTATTAAAGAAAGAGATTGGCACAATAGAGAATAAAAAAGTGTCATTTTAGTGAAGATTTGAAAGTTATATAAGAGTTTGAAGGCTCCAAAAAGGGAAAGACAAGTAAGAGAACAATGAATATAAAACAAAATTATTCATCGAATAATTGGGTTGAGTCATCCTTGGTCTATAGCTAAGTCTTAAGCTTGGGAATCCATGACTACATCATCTGCAAGGTTGTTATTAATCTCTGTATTGAAGGCATCCAAGCAATCAATGATGTCTAGAGATGTTCCACTAGCTACCAAGGCCCTTTAGTATTGCCTTTTTGCATAGCTCAAAGTTGTCCACCCACAAAATGCATACATGGTCTTTCAACTCTTTCTATAGCCCTTCAAGGCATTGAATCTAGCCACCCCAACCTCCTCTTGCTTTGCTAGATAACGATTGCAACTTCCATTGACTAGGTATTGGCACTAATCGTGACCTTAATAACCTTTTTCCTTGTCTAAACTTGTGTAAGGCTAATTCAAAAGCCCAATGGAATCTAGATGCCTATGCCTTTCTCTCCTTGTCCAATTTCCTAACTAAAGTGGCCTTCTTATGGGTAAAATCTTTTTGATTGAGGATGGTCTTCAAAGTTGTTATAATATGAAAGCACAAGAAGGAGTGGGGTAGGTATAAGGAAAAAAATATTTTGAACATAAAATGAGGAACATTTAAAGAAAATAAAAGATAGTAAATAATATATTTGCAAAGAATCTTTGCAGGACTCCATTACCTTCTTCTTTGCAATAAATTGGCAAATAGGCACATGGGTCACTTTGTATAGAACCATTATGTCTCCCCTCTTTGTCACTATCTTGAACTACCACAAATTTGAAGCTAGAGCAATCTAAGGAGCAAGCGAAGAGTCTACAAATAAAATGTTTAGTTTAGTTTACACTACACACACACACACACTCACAAAATGAAATGATGATGTATGCAATACAACACTTATCAGCCGCTTAAAGTAAAGTCAACTAATCCTAGTTTGAACAAGCTTGGGTTCCACCAAAAGAAAAGGAAAAAGAGGGATTTGAAGGTCAAACAACTCCCTAATTTGAACCTTTGAGCTTCGGGTCAATGCTGGTTGAACCTCACATCCCTCATGAGATCCTTCCTCACAATCTTCACTGACCAATACTTTTATACATGTCGAAGATGTACTTGTCTTTTGAGTCATGGAATAGAGAAGATGACATCCGTGTATGAATTTTTGGTGGAGCTTGGCATAAAAGTACAATCAACTTGGTATGATGGGTGTTGTTTTTAAAGAAAAGACAAAGAATCACAAGGAATTTGGTGCTTGGGGAGAAGGATAACAAACTCAACAAGGGTCTGCTAATAATTTGAAGGAGTGAATGCGAAATCTTATAGTGACTAAGGGCATTTATGAAAAAGGGAGGGATTGGAAGTCTAAAGCTAACTTCAAAATTTTATTCATTAATGAAAATCTCTTTAGGTTGAAAAGAATCTTATAAGCCCCAAAGGCATATGAAAATTTACCTTGTGATAAATATGGGTTAGGCTTGAAAGGTCATCAAGGGTCTAAAACACTAAGAAGAAGAAGAAGAAGAAGAAGAAGAAGAAGAGGAGGAGGAGGAGGAGGAGGAGGAAGAGGAGGAAATAGGCCTTGCAGCCATTAAACTCTAAAAATGAAGAAATGTAATGGTGACAAATCCATAAACACTAATAAAGATACACTCTCGGCCACAAAGTCAAATGAATGAGGAAGGAAGATATATTCCATACTAGGGTTTCATGCTTTATATAACGCCCACCTTCTTAAAAAGTTATATATTACTAAAACCTCCATTGATGCTTAGACTACTCAACTTTGAGTATGAGGGGACTATTCTATTGGAGGCAAGAGGCCTCTTAAGCTCTTTCTTTTGTTTACTTGTCAGTATCATCAGATAGCTTGTTGGTGCAAGGCTCATGTTTGGCATCCAAACAAATATTTTGACCATGCAAATGGTCAATCACTCACTATTCCCCTTGTCCCAAAGATTTAAATCACGTATTTTCCCTCGTCTGGGGGCCTCATGGACTCGCTCGTACAGAAATGCACCTCCCTCGCACGCATAAAACAACTCCAAGCCCATCTCGTAACCACCGGACTTTTCCAATTTTGCCCCTCCCGCACAAAGCTCCTCGAGCTCTGCGCCATCTCTCCCGTCGGGGACCTCGCCTTCGCCGGTGAAATTTTCCGGCAGATCCGAGCTCCGGTGACAAACGACTGGAACGCCCTCATTCGAGGCCTCGCGCAATGCAAAGACCCCATCGATGCCGTTGAGACTTACAAGGCCATGTCGCGTAGACCGCACAAACCCGACGCTCTCACGTGCTCTTTCGCACTAAAGGCCTGCGCACGTGCATTGGCCCTCTGCGAGGCCAGGCAGCTTCATTCTCAGATTCTGCATTTTGGGTTTCAAGCCGATGTGTTGTTGCAGACAACATTGTTAGACGTGTACGCCAAAGCAAGCGATCTCGATGCCGCACACAAAGTGTTCGAGGAAATGTCTGTTAAAGATGTCGCCGCCTGGAACGCGTTGATTGCCGGGTTGGCTCATGGTAGTCGACCCAATGAAGCTTTGGCTTTGTTCCAGAGAATGAGAGTGGAGGGTGTGAAACCTAACGAGATTACTGTGCTTGGCGCTCTCTCTGCTTGTTCACAACTTGGCGCTTTGAGTGAAGGCGAAAAAATGTACAATTACTTAAGGGACGAGAAGTTGGACACAAACGTGCAAGTCTGCAATGCGGTTATCGACATGTATGCCAAATGCGGGTCCGTGGACAAAGCTTATGGCGTTTTTGCAAATATGAGTTGTAAGAAGAGTCTTGTGTCGTGGAACACGATGATCATGGCGCTGGCAATGCATGGCGAGGGACACAAAGCGCTGGAGCTTTTTGAGGAAATGAATCGAGCCGAGGCCAGCCCAGATGCAGTAACGTACCTAGCTGCATTGTGCGCGTGCAATCACGTTGGGCTAGTGGAAGATGGAGTTCAGCTGTTTGATTCCATGGAGGATCGTGGGGTTGCACGAGACATGAAGCATTATGGTAGTGTGGTTGATCTGCTAGGGCGAGCAGGGCGGCTTCAGGAGGCCTACAAGATCATAGTTTCGATGCCTAACACCCCTCCCGATGTCGTGATATGGCAAACTCTGCTGGGAGCTTGCAAGATTTACGGGAATGTAGAAATGGCAGAGATGGCGTCGCGTAAACTAGTGGAGATGGGTTCCAACAGCTGTGGTGATTTCGTGCTGTTGTCAAACATTTACGCAGGGCAGGAGAGGTGGGCGGATGTGGGGAGAGTGAGGGAGGCAATGAAAAGCAGGGATGTGAGGAAGGTGCCAGGGTTCAGCTACACAGAAGTGAAGGGTGTGGTTCATACTTTTTATAATGGCGATCAGAGCCACCCCAATTGGAGGGAGATTTATGGCAAGCTGGATGAGATTAGGTTCAGGATAAAGGAGTATGGTTATGTGGCTGAGACTAGTTTTGTGTTGCATGATATTGGGGAGGAAGAGAAGGAGAATGCATTGGGTTATCACAGTGAGAAGTTGGCTGTTGCCTTTGGGCTGGTGAATACGAATGATGGGTCCCCAATTCAGGTGATTAAGAACCTGCGGATATGTGGGGATTGTCATGTTGTCATTAAGCTTATTGCAAAGATTTATGATCGGGAAATTGTTTTGAGGGATCGAGTTCGGTTTCACAGATTCAAAGATGGATCTTGTTCTTGCAGGGATTATTGGTGAAATCCATTTGTTTTTTCATCTCTTTTGTGTAGCTAACCGTGGACTAGCAGTTGGAATTAAAGGATCATTCAATTGTATACCATGAAAATTGAAAAGATAGTCAGCAAAAGGAGTTCCCCCTTAATCGTACATACATTTGGAACTAAAAAAGAACAGAAACAAAAGCAGCCAGTCCTGTCTGGAGTCCCGGTGGGAAGAGAGTTTGAACATTAAGATATGACTTGGGCCCCAAGAAGTGTTTCATTGTAGTGCTAATTTGAGGGAGGGAGGAGGGGGGCAGGGTCGAAATGATTAAGATTTGACAGCCTTACCTTTTCTCTTTCTGTTGTCATTTTAATTTTGATTGTTTCCTTTTCATTCTAAAGGAGAATGCTTCTTACAGAATATCTGTTCAACCAACCAGAGTATAGTGACAAATTTCTAGAATTACAGAAAAATGATATTTAAACTACTAAGCAGTGTTAAGCAACATACAAATCCAATTCTGTTAATTATACACCAATCTCAACAGCATGGAAAATCTATATGTTGTGTAACCATAAAACAAGTATGCTACAAAATATACTCTGACAACAAGAAGTTACAAATCACTTTGCAGGGTGGCAAAATAATCATAACCGATTATGCTACAGAGAACACTGTTGAGCAACTGGAAAAGGAGTGAACAACTTGGAATCAACCGCCTGCACCAATATGAAGCTTCAAAAACAACCATCCAATAACTGCAACTTGAAGCAGAAATGACGAGAGAACTTGAAATGACACACCAACAGATGCTCCAAATGCTGCTAATCTTTAACTGGTCTTGCCTCAAACCCGCCTTCAGGTCGCTTTACAAGATTGTAAGGCATGTGGGTCCCAAGAATTTTATCCCAGATGGGAAAGAATGGTTGAGAATAGTTGTACTTTGATCCCTGGAGTTGATGATGGATGTCGTGGTAAGCAGAGTTATTCTGGAATAAAATATGGAAGACATTGCCAGGCAGCCAAAGTCCACAGTGATCATCTACAGTTTTTACCACAGCAAAGCAGAAGAAAGTCACAGCCGTCCGAGCAGTCATTCCTGAGACAAGGAAGGAGATTGCCCCACCCAAGGTGTCAAGCAGGAGACCCTCAAGTGGGTGATTGTACAGGGCTCCAATTGCATAAGGGACAACTAGTCTGTGATGTTGAGAATGTACATGGCGATACAAGAATTTGTTTTGGTGCATGTACCTGTGCACAAAGTACTGCCACATATCCATAACAAGCATTGCAGCAATTATCTGCACAACTTGGACAGGGAGGGATGGCTGAATCATGATCCCTGATGAACTTGCCTTTGACGTCAACTGTAGCAAATCAAGAGGATGAAACACTGCCATCAGCTTATATATATATAATTGCATGCATGCATGTTTATGTGTGTAGCACCAATTTATGATCTTAATATATATCCCAAATCCCAGATCTTGACAGTACTAACTGATTTAAGCCATCATGATCCATGCTTTCCATTTTTCAGGATAATTTATAGTTTAGCAGTTCAACCTCAAATCAAAGCTATTACGTCCAACTATTCACCAAACAATCATCCAACAAGTTTTAAGTTATCCAACTTTTAATCTAAATAAAAGAACAAAGGGGAAGAAGAAGGAGAAGAGGAGGAAGGAAGGAAAGAAGAAAAAAGGTTTTTCTACAAAGAGTGGGTGGGTGGAGGAGCAGTGAGAGTTTCTGAAATGAATTCAAATTGCCAACTCACCCCAACATACAACTATCAAATATATAAAGGTTGTCCCATAGAGAGTTGTGGGGGAAGAAGCAATGAGAATTTCTGAAATGAATTCAAATTGCCAACTCACCCCCAACATACATCTACCAAATGTATTTATACCCTACGGTCAATTAAAACAATTTAAAACATAATCCCAACATAACAAAGAAATACACAGCATCTAATACATGCATCCTAATTTCCTACATCCATGTCCGAAATGCACATGCTGAATAAGTGGCCTAAATGACAGCAGTCCTCTATCATACTTCCCCAGCTGAAGGGAATTTGACCATATAGAGTTCCACTGCAAAAACCACTCCAAGAACTCCCGGGCACTCTCTTGAACATGATTCTCAGTGAGCCGCCATGCAGCCTTTGAAGCAGTCAACATCTCTACTAAACTAAATATCAGCAAAAACCACCTTTGGAAAAGCCACAAACTTGTCATCCAAAAAAATCTTGACTGCATTTTGTGGCTGAGAAATGGAAGAAGCCTGAGAGGCCGGAGAACATGCATGAAGACAAGACAATACAAGAGGTGCAAAGGTGCCTTGGTAGTTGGTAAGGGGTCAGGTCCTCCACATTGAAGCAGGACTAATGTTTGACACAGCTAATCAAGTAAATAAGCATTGGGTCCAAGCCTCAGCTTCTAACTCTTTGTAACAAGCCATGTGTGTTGAAAATAGGAGCAGTGTTCACATAATATGGCAAATCAAGCAAGTATGAATAAGTCCAATTTTCTTTAAGATGACAAATGAGCTCATGGCATGGGCATAAAGCTTCTTAAACATATTCTTGGGGAAGCATTCACATGTGAACCATAATGCTATCACCCATACTAAATTCTCTAGCCTTAACATGCACATTAGCAGCAAGTTTATAATCCATGTAATGTAACTTATGGAACGTTAATGCCTAACCTCAGCATGCAGCTCATGGATGTGACAAACAAAAGACCAGCTCAGAAATGTGAGCATCTGATGGTAAAGGGATGAGATAAATGGGTGTGCAGGGTTTGTAACCAAATATATACTCAGAAGGACTCTTAGACATAGATTTATTCACAAGTTTTTACATGCAAACTCAATAGTAGGTGACACTGCACTCAATTGCCCTGTTTTTCCCCATTGCAAGCTGGAGAAGATCACTTAAAGAACGATTAACAACCTCAGCCTAACCGTCAAATCAGTGCCACGTACCTAAAATGTGTCTTTCAAAGTTTGCCAACAAACTTGATGTACCTATCAGACACAAAAGCTAGATAAGCCAAGCAATTTTACCACCTTCCTAAAAAACAGCTCAACTAATTGTGTATCAGTGGTCTTGTTACATGGGATGATCTATGTCATTTTGGAAAGCAGATTGGTTACAACAAAGATGGAATTGTGTCCTTGAATTGATTTGGAGTATCCAAGAACAAAATCCATGCTCAAGTCTCTCCCATGGTTTTAACACCCGGACTGGTGACCAACCCAGTGAAGCCACTGCATTGGCCAGACCACTTGAACTAGTGAATCAAACTGGTGGTCGAATTGGTGATATCTGCATTATACAAGCACACACACACATATTACAATATGATAATACTACAATAATCAAAGATAATAGTATAAATATGTTCATAGAGTAGTAATCGCCTATTAGCTTTAATTATAATAAAAATAATCACTAGGAATAATTTAGATAAAGTTCATAATTTTATATTTTATATATATGTATATACACTAAAATATGATAATACTACAATAATCAAAGATAATAGCAGAGATATGTTCATAGATTAGTAATCACCTACTAGCTTTAATTATAATAAAAAATAATCACTGACAGTAATTTAGATAAAGTCTATAATTTTGTTTTTTTTTATAAAAAGTTCTTAAAATTTATTAATTATTATATAACATTGACTCAAAAAATACTTAAAGATAGAGAGAAAAGAGTTTATATTCATTAAAAATATCTATTTAAGTTTTAGTGCTTTGGGGTTAACAGATATTGGAAACATGTGCGAATGTAAGTTTGTATCCATGGATATTTAATAACAACAAGAAGCTTTTAGTCCCACTAGGTGGGATCGGCCACATGAATCCTTTTCCGCCAATTCATCTGACCAAGAACATTTTCCTCAATTAGATTAAGGGCTATTACATCCTTCCTCACTACCTCATCCCAACTTATTTGAGGCCTACCCCTACCCCTTTTCATGTCGAAAACAATAACTAACTCATTCCTCCTCACAAGTGCTCTATTAGGCCTATGTTTCAAATGCCCAAATCATCTAAGCCAGCCCTCCTTTATCTCATCTTCAATCGATGCTTTGCCTAAATTACTGCATATATGCTCATTCTTCACTTTATCTTTTAATGTTATACCACTCATCCACCTAAACATTTACATTTCAACAACTTTTACTTTTTGTACATGTTGTTTCTTAGTTGCCTAACATTTTGAACCTTAAAGCATAGTCGGCCTTATAGTCGTCTTAAAAAACTTTCCTTTTTAATTTTAAGGGTATTCTACGACCACACAAAACACCTGATGCAATCCTCCATTTACCCAATCTATTTTAATTCTATGTACTATGTCTTATTCAATTTCCCATTCCACTTGCATAATAGATCCAAGATATTTAAATCTATTAGTGCTATTAATCTCTTGATTACCAAGTTAAGTCTTCTCTCCACTACCACTCCTTACATTACTAAAATTACATTTTATATATTTTTTATTATTCTTACTTATCCTAAACCCTTTAGAGTTTAATGTAGCTCTCCAAAGTTCTAGGTTATGTTCCACTCCGCTACTACTATTATCAATCAACATGATATCATCTGAAAACAATACACCAAGGGATCTCATTTTGAATATTCCTAGTAAGTTCATCAATAACTAAAGTAAAAGATAAAGACTCAAAGTAGAACCATGATGTGCACCTATTGTGATTGGAAAATTTCTAAATTGCCCTCCTACAATCCTAACATCAACCACTACTCTATCATACATATCCTTAATGACCTCAGTATATCTACCGCAAACTCTCTTCTTTTCTAAGACACACCAAAGAACTTCCCTAGGTACTCTACCATAAGCTTTCTCTAGGTTAATAAAAACCATATGCAAGTCCCTCTTCTCTTCCCTAAACTTTTCCATTAAGCTTCTTAAGAGATAAATAGCATATGTTCAATGTATCTATGTATCTATGTATTATTTGTTACGAAACAATCACAAGCAGTAGTTGGCGTGTTGGCAGCACCTCCATTCTCCTACTAGGAGGTTCAGTGTTCAACCTTCCCGGTTCATTGGGCGTGGCTAGGTTGAACTGAGTCAACAGTGTCCAGTCGGGTTGATTCTGATTCAATCTATTTTCAATTCAATGACATCACTTGGACCAAAAAATGATCGATCTCGATCCAACCATCAGCCAGCCTGGTCCAAGTTTTAAAAATATGGTCTCTCCAAAGCATGTGGCAAAGCAAAAGGTGTGTAAAGACCAATGTTTTGTTTTCTAGATTTGGCAAGCTAAGTACAATGCTAGGAGACTACCCTAGCCACATTCATCTTCAAAGGCCAATAGAACCTATCCTCGATGAAAGCAATGATTTTATCTCCACTCAAATTACCAGCTAACCCACCAACATGCAATTCGCCAACTAGGAAATCCCTAAAAGAAGCGTGAGGAATGCACAACCTAGTGCTAAAAGAAGTGCAATGATCTTTTCTCTACTTAAAATGACTATCTAACTCGCCAACATGCAATTCCTAAACTAGGAAATACCTAACAAAGGTGCAAGGAGTGCACAACCTAGAGCACTATCTAGGTGTCGTGAATGAGAAAGTCTATGAACTCTCTACAATTACTCTCAGTCATCTCCTAAAAAATAAACAGATACTCATTCTTCAAATGCTCAAATCTTGAGAACACAAAAATCATGATATGAAGAAATGTTTATAACCCAACCAAGGCCATTGGCTACCTTTTTTGTTAACTCAAATATCACAAGCAAGCTGGTCAAAAGAGTAGAAACTCGTAGGGTAAAACATACCATCGCCCATAGTGGAAAGCATGGAACTCTTTATCATTTTCATTATATTTTTATTCAGCCTCTGAGTGTTTCTCACTAAAGAAATGGTGTAGGGTGTTCGTCCTGACTCAAAACTCCACTTGTACGCATCGCAGAGGCATTGTAAGTAACCTTAAAGACTCCACAAAGTATGGATAACTAAATACATCAAGTTATCTTCTACTTTTTCTCCTTAAAAGTAGAGGGGGCCAACCTTTTCTTAAGGCAATCAGTAATGGGAACAAATAATACCAAAACCCCTAATGAAGCGCTTCTAGAAAGTAGTTAAGCTGCAAAGCTACAACCCTCATTAAAGGCTCAAGACACACCCTAATGATTCTAATCTTATCAAAGACCAATTGTATACCTTACATAGAAACACCAAACCACGGAAGAGCACCCTATGCTAGAGAAAGCTACACTTCTTAAAGTTAGCATATTACTTAGCTTCCCTTCGAATGACAGAAGGCTACATATATGTGCTAGTGCTCCAATCTAGTCCTACTATAGAGTGGTATACCATCAAATAGGCCACTAGGAATGTTATGAATGGTTGCAAGTCATGAATCATAGTCATAAAAGTGCAATAGGAATTGGAGAGTCCAAAAGGGAATGATCAACCATTCCAAAAACCATCCTGGGTCTAAAATGTAGTTTTCAACTCATCCCCTGGTCTAAATCTAATTTGGTAGTATCCACTTAGATCAATCTTGGAGTACCAATTAGAGTAGGCAAACATATCAAGCACATCCTCAAGTCTAGGAATTAAATCCAATACTTGACTGTAATTGTATTAATGGCTCCACTATTTGTGCAAGTCCTCCATGATCCATCCTTCTTGGCAGGAAAAAAAGTTGGCACAACACAAGGAATAAAGCTAAAATCCCTCTCTCAAAGTTGTCCTACTTTCCTATTCAATTCAGCTTGCTCCAATGAATTAATTGCGGCGTGGATAATTAGGCATTAGGGTTCAAGAAACCAATCTCAGCATGTTTAATAAGCAAAAAGTCCTAAAGGAATCTCTATGAGAAACATACAAATCTCCTACAGCATGAGACAACTCAAAAACAGAAATTACTAGCCTCCAATGGGGTCTCCCTGTTGTCTAGGATATAGAATCGTTTCTAACTGGGCATGTGGGGTCGATTTCTTGTTCCTAGAGTCCTTGGGAGTGTACTTGGTAGGGTTAAGAATTATGTTTTCCTATAGATGTTTTCCCAACCATGATTAGGCATATTCAAATCATATAACCAAAGATGCCCTAACAGGGCATAAGCCATCCATAAGTAACACATAATAATAGACCTTATCCCTATAGTCTCCTTAGTGGATGGACGCTAAACACCTCTTTGTGACTGGAGAAGTGGTCCTATTAACTACCCTGAAGGAATTACGGTGTGGTTCTACTATAGGGTCACCACAACCAATGAGAGTGTAGTAGATTGCAATTATTTTCCAGCCATCATTATATATAAAGGTGGAAAAAAACACACCCCTCAACATCAACATAGGTGTCATCAACCTTAGAGTCATCAACTATCTCACCTTATCTCCAAAGTATTCAATGGCATCCACAATCTAATCCTCACTCTAGCAACTTCCCATTGGCTGATAGGAGACTCTCCTATGGCATTTTGCCAATATTTCACAATTGGTTCAACTAACTTAATTTTGGCAAAAAAACATAATTTTCCCACCTCTCATGTGGTACTCAGAGTAGGCCTCCATCTCCTTTATCCAATTTTAGAAGGTCGGATCCAATTTTTCATCATATGTGTGCACATAAAATGTGCCTCGACCCTTTTAGAAATACCTCCTAAGTCCTTGTACTCATGCCTAGGTGGGTGTGGGAGATACTAGTACTCTGCATGGTCAATCTCATAAGAACTGCCATCTTCAAACTTAGACTTTAGATTAATTTAAGGTTGGGGGGCCATGTTAATTAGGTGGTTTAGGGCCTAATGTGGGATGGTTACCAAACAAATGTAGGACTTATGCAAATAGTTTATTGAGTTGCTCAAGTTTTTCATCTACAAATCTTGAAGAGTGTCTACTCAAACAAAGTTGAGGTCCATATGTCCACATTCAATGGAAGTGGATTCATTGTTCTTGTTAGTGGCCATGGAGCAGTGCAATATGGTACAATGATGCTGAGAGGGAGTGCAGTTAACTACAAGTAATATGAATCTTAAAATTACTAAGATGTACATAGAGCTATTGAACAATGTGCATGACTTAACAAAGTCTTAAATTATAAAACAAGCAAGTGGCGATGGCATGAACAAGGATGCAAGCAAATAATTATCCAAAGGGCAATGTTTGAATTTATTTAATGAAAATAAGGAAGTTGAAATTATGCAATTTTACTAATTTCCAGATTACTTAAATATTCATTAGCTCAAGATGCGAACTACAATGTCCCACTGATTTGTCCTTAGAGAATCTAGAAATTGACTCACAACACTTGTTGCAAAAAATATATCCGGTCGAGTGACTATAAGATAATTCAACTTTCCAACAAGTCTCTGGAATTGTCCAAGATTAGGTAGCAAATCACCCATATCCAACACTAACTTGCCGTTAGGATCCATGGGTGTATCAATCGATCCCAACATGTCAGTTTCATTCAATAGATCACGAACATACTTCCTCTTTGACAAAACAGTTCCGATATGAGATCTAGATACTTCTATACCCAAGAAGTGTTTCAACGGTCCCCAATCTTTGGTTTAAAATTTAGTCTGCAGAAAAAGTTTGAGACTCTGAATACCTTTATCATCGTCACTTGTAATAACAATATCATCCACATAAACAACAAGAAGGATCCCACTCGATGAAGTATGACGATAAAACACAGAATAATCTACAGCACACCGTCGAAGACCAACTCAAGTACTACAACACCGAAACGACCAAACCATGCTCTGAGAGATTGTTTTAAACCATATAAAGCCTTATTGAGCCGACACACTAAGCCCGACACCCCCTAAGAAACAATCCCAAGTGATTGTTCCATATAAACCTCCTCCTCAAGGTCACCACACAAGAAGGCATTTTTCACATCTAACTGATGTAAAGGCAAGTGACAAGTAGTAGCCACGAAGATGAACAAACATACTAATGTATGTTTGGCAACCGAAGAAAAAGTATCAGAATAATTTAGACCATACGCCTGAGTGTACCGCTTAGCAAGAAGACAGGCCTTTAGACAAGCCACGGAATCATCAGGGTTGATTTTCACAGTGTAAACCTAGCAACAACCAACCACAAACTTGTCAGGACGAAGAGGTACCAAGTCCAAAGTACCATTGTCATCTAAAGCATTCATCTCTTCAACCATAGTTGGAAATGGGAAGTTGAGTACGCGTGCGTTTACCTTTCCAAACAGCAATAGGAGGATCAACATCATGGGAAGTATGATCATTAGACAAGGAAACCAAAGGCATGGTAGTAGAAGCTAGAGAGGACTCTCTCCCTTGGAACCGAAGTCGTGAATACACCTGCAAATTAGGATGATCAAGACGATGATAAGGACTAGAACTACATAAAGATTCAAACAGTTGGTTGGGCAAGGGCAACAACGTAGAATAAGGAACATTAGGCAAAGGAAGAGACTCATTGAGCTTAGAAGCGCTCAATGACTGGGTGTAGTAAGGTGTAGACTCAAAGAAGGTAAAATCAGCAAAAACAAAAAGCGATGCAGCACAAGATTATAACAACGATGTCCCTTTTGAGTATTTGAGTAGCCCAGATAAGACATATTTTATAGCACGAGGATCCAACTTATTGTAGAGACCCAAAAGAGGGAATTTGGTTTGGTGCAGACCAAACCATCCACGGTTTAGTGGAGCTCAGGAAATCTGTCGACGGTTTTGAGTTACCGAGGGCCTGTATAGGTAAAACGGTGAAAAACGGTTTGGTTAAAGACCAAACTGGGGATGGTTTCAGGGAAACTGTCGATGGTTTTGTTTGGGACAGCAGCCTATAAATAGGATTTAAGCTCATTTTTTTTAGAAAATTTCTCTCTTCCTAGGGTTGCCAATCCTCTCTCTCTCTCTCCTCATTTTCTCTCCATTTTTAGAACAGATTGAAAAACAAACACCACTTCAGGATCCTAGCTCTAATCCTCAGCACATTAACCGGAGTAATTCCAGATTTATGATATATGACAGTTTTATACCGAATTGTGAACATGTCAGATTTTATACAAACTTATGAAAATGAGATCATGTTACAGTTTTCTTATATGAATTATATTATAAGGTAGTAGAACCCCAATGGACTAGTTATAATTCATAGCACAGTACCGTAGCTAGCATGACATGTAGTATAGCCACACTTTCAAATAAAGTATAGGCGGATGATAGTCGATTAATCCATGGAGTGATGTATTGCAGGAGCAGGTTTACCCACTGGGTCCGGACCAGGTTGGGTGGGCAATCGTACTACATACATAACAGTTTTGACATAACCTGGTAGGCTATTCATGGCTAAGTCCAGCCTTCCAACCGCACAATCCAATCATGGGGGATTATACATGATGTTATATGATAGTTCCATCAGGAAAATTCTTTTATGTATATATGTGTAGATTTATGAAAACATGATTATCTATTAAGTTAAAGTATGTTTGAGTAGAAAATATGTATTTAAAATTGTATAGGTGTGAGTTATGGTATATAAATGCCTTTTTCAGTTAAAGTTAAATTAATGGTTATGTTTTGCTTATGTAAAAACTCATCTGCCACACACTGATGATAATCTATTCTGTCTTACTGAGAAGTGTCTCACCCCAATAGCTTTTAACATTTTAGAAAACCCAGGGAGCCGAGCTTAGGGAGCTCCAAGGCAGGATTAGATAGTTTTTGGGTTGAAGTGTGCGTGACGCTGATCTGTATATACATGCTGTTGTATATTTTGGAATGTAATATTGTCGTTGGGAATACTGATGTAATGGTGATGGTTTAGAACTCTGGTATAATCATTCGAGGTTTGATGTTTTCCGCTGCATGTCTAGTATGAATTACGGACAGGTGTACCCGGTACCCACTTCGGGTTCGAGTACGGATTGGTATAGCTATGTATCAGAGATTATGTATGAAGAATAGCACTACAAGCTCCATCGGGTTCGGGGCGCTGTAGTTGTGGTATCAGAGGTGTAAAATTTTCGGGTCATTACACTTATCCACCCCAGGAGTTAGTTGATGAAAAAGGACGCACCCAAATATACAAGGGGGTAGAGAAAATAAAGGTGAATTAGGAAAGAGAATGAAGTAGGGAATTTGACCACTCAAAACAAAGGATGGCATTCTATTGATAAGATAATAAACAGTAAGTGCAACATCGCTCCAAAACACTTTAGTTACATACATTTGATAAAGCAAGGTGCAAGCAATTTCAAGAAGATGTCTATTTTTCCTCTTTGCAACCCCATTTTGTTGAGGAGTGTGGGCACGGGATGATTGATGAACAATACCAAACTGAGTCATATAAGTAGTGAATTGTGCACTGAAAAACTCTTTAACATTATCACTTCAAAGTATTTGAACTGGCATACCAAATTGAGTCTCTATTTCATAACAAATGGCATAAAATATATGAAATAACTCAGAAAGATTTTTTATTAAATATAACCAAGTCATTCTTGAATAATCATTCACAAAGGTTCAAAAGTACCAGAAACACAACTTGAACACAACCCTGCAAGGACCCCAAAAATCAAAATGAATCAACAAAAAAGGGCTTGCAGCCCGGTATTGACTTGGGAGTGAAAAGAACACGATGGATCTTTCCCAACTAACAAGACTCACAATCGAGACTAGACACAAAACTCAAACAAGGAACAAGTCATTTTAACTTTTTCAAAGAAGGATGACCAAGGCGACAATAGATTTGGAAAGGTGTGGCAGCAGCAGTGCAGGCAGTAGAAGGATATAGCGGCTCAAAGTGATATAGTCCACCAGCTTCACGCCCTCTGCCAATCGTCTTCCTTTTCTTCAAATCTTAAATGATCACATAATCAGGGAAGAATGCCACTGAACAATTCATGGATTTAGTAATTTTGTTAATGGACATAAGATTGAAAGGAAATTTAGGAATATAGAAAACCGAAGGAAGAGAAATAGAAGAAGTGGGATTCACAGTCTCAATTCCCTTGACCGCAGTGGTGGATCCATCAGCAAAAGTAACACAAGGTAAATTTGCAGGATATTGAAGAGTAGAGAAGAAGCTAGGTAAACCTATAATATGATCAATGGCAGCAAAGTCTATGACCCAAGGGCTACAACAAGAAGGACTAGATGATAGGCATATTGTGTGATTACCTATTTGGGCAAGAGATGCAATGAGAAGAGAAGTTTGTTGTGACGCTTGATACTACTAGAACTTGGAATACTCTTCCTTTGACATGGATACAGTACATTGCCCCCCCACTCAGCCCCAAAGGTGAGGAGTTAGTAGTGGCTGCATTGGCTGCCACCAAAGGTGTGAAGTCAGTGGGGGCTGCATTGGCAACATGTGAAGGTCTGTTGTGAAGGTCACAACACAGCTCAATAGTATGATTACTCCATCCATAATGAGTGCAATTGCGAGGAGTACCTATACCTTGCCCGTCTCTACCATAAGACCACTCGAACCACCTCGACAACTTTTGCGATTGTTTGGTAGAGAACTAGAATCGTCCTGTGTAGCAAAGGTTGTCCTTTCAGAGCTAGATGCAAGAGTAGGATAATGCGTGCTAAAGGAAGCATGAAGGACGCGAGAATAAACATCAGCAAATGATGGCAGTTCGGCACTACTAAGTTCTAGGACCAAGCTGCTTCAAACTTGGGTCTCAAGCTTGCTAGAACACGAAGCACTGTCATCTGCTCCCTCTGCTTCTGCATCTCACAAACGCCAGCAATATAGGTTGCACGACTTTAAGCTCCTCATGAATACGCTTCATCTCTCCAAAATAATCTGCAGTACTCCTATCTCCTTGTTATAACTGAAAGTACTCCTAGGATAAATCATACATACGTGTAATGTTACTGAAATATAGAAGTTTGACACAATCCCAAATCTCCTTGCACATATTTAGATGCATACACATTCGTGCAATCTGTGGCTCCATCGAATTCCATAAGAGGGTAACAATCAAGGCATCTTCTTGAACCCACATGTCTTTTCTCTTCTCATCAAAAGGATCAGATTGGAGCAAGTGGTCAGATTTCCCTAATCCTGCTAAATAAATTCAAACAACTTTAGACCATCGAACGTAGTTCCTTCCATCCAACTTTTGAGTTGTCATTTGCGGCAGTGATGTAGGAAACAAATGTTTGGGATTCAGAGATTCCATCACAACACTCAGAAATCAGCAACCACACCAAAACAAGAAGAACAATCAAAACTAATCCAGACAATCACAAACTATGTGAAGCACCGACACAACCACGGAAGAGGTGAACAGCTCAACGATGGATATAGCACTGCCACAGCCACACAATTAAACATTCGAATGTTGCCACGGCCCCAAAAAAAAACTCACAAAGAAGCCTTCACAAACCCTGAACAGAGATTAATGAAATACCGCGAGTGCATAGTCGAAAAAGGTTGAATATTTTAGCAAAAAACAGGTCTAACAGCTTGATAATATAGTCTAGAGAAGGAATCAAAACATGGCAGAGGAAAAGAAAATAAAAAGGTGGTCAGAACTTCACTCACGCGCCGGCACATGGGGTCGGCCCTTCCGGCATTTGGCCAGCACATAGGGTCACATGGGGGCTCCTCCGGTGATGGGGTTTTGCAGGGTTAGGCTTCTGGGGGTTCTGTTTATGGGTGTATGGTTGGTCTTGTGAAATAATATGGGATGGAGGTCAATCTGGGAGAGACAGCCGCAGGAATGGCGTTTTCCGATGATGGCTGAGTGGAATAGGGTTTAGGTTGGATCATGCACTGATACCATGTTAAGATTTGATTAAAATGAATGACCTAATTTGAAGATAGGTCTGTCCCTCTATTTACAATACAAATTAAATACATTCTAATGACAATAATACCCTTACTAACTCTCACTAATTAACATACTAACACACTTAATAATAATAATAATAATACTAAAAGACATAAATAACCTCTAACGTCTCTCTCAGCTTGTTTGGAAGTATTTGAGGCACAAAAATCCAGAAGCAGTCTGGAGCTCCACAATTTGGTATAAAACTTTATATAACAAGACATTCATTTATCTGTTGGCTTGTTATTCTCAATAGAATAAAGACCCCTAGACAAGCTTCAGTCTTGGGGTAGAGCTGGTTCTAGTACTTGTGTCTTTTGCAAATAGATTGTTAAAACCAGAAATCATTTGAACTGCAAGTTTTCTAGTAAAAGCTACCCTAAAGCTAATACCTGCTTAAAGCATCCTAGGTAGATTTCCTAACTGAGAGGAAGAGTTTACTCGGATTACTTCTCTCAAGGCTAACAAGTATCCATTTGCATATTGGCTTGAGTTGCATCCGTCTATCAGCAATGGTATACCAGGAATGCTAGTCTCTTTGCAAATACTCCTTAGAGTTCAGACTGATGCTATCTTTCAGAAGATCCTTTTTTATTTAAAGGAACGATGTTCTAGTTCCATTGGGTTGGAGAAGTTCATTTTTGTTCTTGACGTAGGTTTTTTGTAGCTTTGTTCCATTTCTAGTGTATATAAGCCTTTCATGTTCCCTTGTAGTCTCCTCTTGTTCTTAATATATTCATCTGTCTATTCTTCTAAAAAAAACTCAGATTTGTCACTGACCTTCATGTTTCTACCTTGTTTCACAAATTCAACTTAGCGTATAACTGGGAGATAGAATTTATTCATTTTGGGGACATTTAGTTTGTTTTTTTTTTTAATATATTCATTTACAAATCAAGAAAAGATAATATTCATTGAGTCAATTACTCTGTTATAATTTTTCTCCACTGTCATGCTTTCTCCTGTAATTTTACAATCTACCCTTTTTTTGTAATAAGGCATTCTATTTTCATTCCTCTTTTATAATTCATCTTTCCATATGATAGGAACTGTTTTCCTTTCATATCCTTTTGATGAAAGCATACAAGAAACTATTATTACTCGTGCTAAATGTTAATGTGGGCAAAAAAAAAAGTACTTTGACTAGCCATTTGATTCAAGGGATCTTTGAAGATTTCCAGAAATGTGATTTCCCATACATCCACCTCAACATCTGCATTTCAATCTTTCTCATTTTGCAAAAACAAGGCAAATACTTAATTTTCTTCCGAGCAGAAATGAGGGATAAGGATAATATGAAGTCTGTTTTATTAATCTGAAAAAAAAAAAAAAAAAAACCATAGGCATAAACTTAATTAGGAATAACAGTGCTTAAACAAATAGAAAATATATGCAGCAGAATGGGATTTATTACTTTATATAATTGTTTAGAAAATTAATCTTAATTTGACTGCAGAGCCTTAAAAACAACATATCCAAAACATTCTTTCTACTTTAACTTTTGTACTAGAATCTAGACAATTAAACCTAAACTGGTTCACCTATTCCCTATTCCCTCCCCTCTCCTCCCCTCCCCGCACAGAAATGAGGGACAAGGATAAAATGAAGTCTGTTTTATTAATTTAAAAAAAAAAAAAAAACATAGGCACAAACTTAATTAGGAATAACAGCGCTTAAACAAATAGAAAATATATGCAGCAGAAAGGGATTTATTACTTTATATAATTGTTTAGAAAATTAATCTTAATTTGACTGCAGAGCCTCAAAAACTACATATCCCAAACAATCTTTCTACTTTACCTTTTGTACAAGAATCTAGACAATTAAACCTAAACTGGTTCACCTATTCCCTATTCCCTCCCCTCCCCGCACAAACATTATCTCTCCCACAAAAACTCAATTTTCAAAAATGAAATTAGTTTTAAAGAAATAGGAATCGTGCATGTCATAATGGAGGTTCTTTATTCATTTGAACAGATATGCCCAGCCCAGATGCAATTGAGATTAGTAACCTTTTGATGGAAAAAGCAACACTACTCACTGTCTGCCCGCCTTCTCAGGAAAGCCAGCAATGACAATAGATTACAGATGCAAACAAGAGCAACATGATCAATGGTTAATTGAGGAGAATTATTGCACACTTCGAATTCTCCATATAAACTAATCCTCTCTCTCCATGCTGGATGGGGGAAGTATATAGGTGGCAAGAATCAGAAATGACGGCAGCAATGGGGTAGATGCTTTTTTTTTCTCCTGTCTTTTTTCAAGATGGGGATCCCCAATAAAATATATATATATAAAGCTTTCATAAATGCGTAAATTACCATTTTGCCCTAGATTGTTGAATTGATCAATATCAAACTCGCATATACATATTAATTATATTATAATTGCATTCTTGCAGGAGGTCAATATCAATGGCATGTGCCTAGATTGGCCATGGAGACACGTGGGAAGGTCTCTACCAATCCCAATTTTGGGATGTTTGAGAGAGGTTTGGCTTGATGGGCTTGAGCCAAGGTCCACTAAGTGGGTTCCTACCCCTTAGCATTTTCTTGTGTTTGCGTGTCATTTGAGACACATGTTCCCTTTTTTTCATTTCTTCTCATCTAAACCATATGTCATCACCGGATTTGCTCAAAGATTCATCTTCTTTATTGAGACATGACATGTCAACCTATTGGAAGATGACATCTTGCAATATTTTGTCTCTCTCCTATAACTACCCGCTAATTGTTGTTCAAAAAGCTCTCTCTCTCTCTCCACTTTGGATCCCCACCAATTCAAGGAATCCCTTCAGCCATCAGAATACATTCAATTGCCACAATCCACACATTTTCAATTGCCTAGCTCTTCTCATTGGGTCCTCTCCAGAACATCCATTATTTGTGTACAACAAAGCTCTCCTCACTTCTAAAGAACCCGTCCATAGCTTTATATATATAAAAGGGCAATTTAAAGAATTTTAGAGCCTGTTTAATTGTGGGAAATAGTTTTCATTTCCAAATTACTAGATAAATACAAAAATACTACTTATTTTCCAAATTTCCAAAATTTATATAAGAAATCTAGAACGCAACTAGAACGATATTAAAATCCAACTTTTTTTAACAAATTTGGGAAACTTAAAAATAAGGTGAAATTTTGTAATTATTTGAAAAATAGAAAATGGAAAATAAAATTGTTTTCCACAAGTAAACAGGGCCTTAAATTCTGGAGGGAGTGCATAAGCCATCCTCAATAGCTTGGCACCCCTGAAGCTACCCTTTGCTAATGAAGAATACATAGAGACCTTTCCAAATGGTCCAATAATAATAAAAACTGTCCTCAAAAATAGCATCCACAATTAACGGCCTTCCCTACTCAAGCCTTCAAACAACAAGCATAAGGATTTTTTTTCGAAAAAAAGAATTGAGAATAATGAAATGGTAAGAGTACAATAAGGAGGGCAAATGATCTTCCAAGCCAACAAAGATAGCCAATCCTGTTAAAAATCTAAGAAGCAAATCCCATTAAAGCAACCAGAAGAAAAAGCCTGCAGAGAAGCTTAATGACCTAACACTGAAAACATGAGTGTTCCTGTCCAACCATATAAACGAAAACACCTCATATGCTGTACAAGATCACAATCTGCTAGCAGCAGCATCCCCATGCCTTCCAAAAGGGCAGTTTGTGGCCCCTTTGAGAGTTGCAGCCGTTGCCATAGGCGCCCTTATAAATTTATTTCACAGATTTCATCCTTTTTTTTCCCCAGATATATGGGGAATGGTTCTTGAGTTTGTATTTTTGGAGAATTTATGGTTAGGGAAGAAATCTCTTTTTTGGTTGCTTTCCCTTCTCATTTTCTCCTATACCAGCCGTTCATAATGCACCTGTCTCTTCTTTCTTCATTCTTGACAGGGATTGTGTTTTTTGGGACTTTTGCTTCCATAGAAATTTTAAATGATAGGAAGGCTAGGGAATTACTCAATCTGTTGGATTCCTTTCTGCCTTCTTCTAACAAGGGATTAGAGGATTTGAGTGTTGGATAGTTCTATGATGATTTAAAATTCTTTATTTACTGGATTAGCTCCTCTACTTCCCTCTTGTTA
This sequence comes from Malania oleifera, assembly GCF_029873635.1. Lineage (NCBI taxonomy): Eukaryota > Viridiplantae > Streptophyta > Magnoliopsida > Santalales > Ximeniaceae > Malania > Malania oleifera. The sequence continues at coordinate 24,110,832 of NC_080424.1, read as the reverse complement.
ATTCTATTTGGAAAGCAAATATTCTAAAGGTCATGGCCTTTTTTGGACAGTCATTTTCATAGAGTTAACACCAACAATCTATTGCCTAAAACCATATAAAGCATCATTTCACGATGTATGTTTGATGTGTTAAAGTAGTGATGAGTTACATTCTCATCTATTCTTGCATTGTTCAGAGGCTTGGAGCACATTAAATATTTGTTCAGTGTTCGGTGTACCTGAGTTCTTTTGAGGCTTTCTTATAGATTTCTTTCAAAGGTTATGGAAGGCATGGGGCTGCTGCTGCCGCTAGCAGATTGTGATTTTGTATGGCCTATGAGGTGTTTCTGTTTATATGGTTGGACAGGAACACTTGTTTTCAGTGTTCGGTCATTCAACTTCTCTGCAGGCTTTTTCTTGTGGTTGCTTTAATGAGATTTGCTTCTTAGATTTTTGGAAACCGCAGTGACCAAGCACTCCTGCCCCCAAAAGTGGAGACCGGACAACTGCTGGGTTGTTGAGGACATGTTTGAAGAGGAGGCAGGCATCCTCTAAGTTTACCACCCCACCCACTAATGGGCTATGAGGGGGGCAGGTGGACGGGAACCAACCGAGAACCCGAACCACTTAACTGAGCCCTTCATGCTAGATTCATTGGGGTTGGGAATGGATAGAACAATCAGAAGTACAAATCCTGCAAGCGAAGCTGGGAAACGGACCGCAGCGCAAAGACTAGGACTTGTGTCAGAGGAATTATGAGCATGAGCTGCCACTCGTGGCAAGGACCTGCAACCATGGATTTAAATTGAGTAGCGGGTAGCCTAACATAATGGTAACGGGTGTAACGGGAAGTGGTAGTAGCGGATGTTACATAACGGGAAGTGGGCGTTACGGCTGTGTATTTTTTTCAAGCACACACAACCTTGTGCATATTAGCGTACTTGCATGTTTTAAGCTTTTAACCCTTCTCAGAAAGAGTTTTAGTATATTTTGGATCCTTTAGTTTGACTAAGTTATTGGTAAGGGCAACAAGTTTACATTTGTTTTAAACCACCATTGATAGAAAAATTACACGTGTGTGCATATTTATATTTCTAATTAGTCTTATATGTGATAAATTCTTATGTGTGCTAAATTAATTAATAAAACAGAAGTTGAAAAATATAGAACATAAATATCAAATTACTAATATTATCAAAATAAAATATTTTCCTAACAAGTTAGTATTTTCAAATTGTTAATTAATGCTTCTCTTATGAGTATTTAAAGAAATAGTAAATTTTATATCATTATCATCCTCATTATAATCTTTTCCCCCTCTCGCCATATGGTATATTGAGAATGATTTATGAAAGAAAGTGAAAAAGTGAGAAGAAAAAGTAAAAAATAAAATAATTTTTTTGGTGTAACAGTCCTGTAACGGTTACGTAACGGCCGTAGCGGCCTTTATGTAACAGTCACAATCTGTAACAATTGCTACAACCATGATTTTTCTTTCCACCGATTTTGCGGTGTGTAACGGTATCAGTAACTCAAAAAACTATTACATAACGACGTTATGTAACGGTCGCGGCCATTATTTAAAACCATGACATCGGGTGACTTTGGTGTAGTGAAGATGGGAAATGATAGCTCATCTACAATTGTTGGCATTGGAGATGCATACTTGCAAGCTAACAATGGCAGCAGGTTAATTCTCAGAGATGTAAGACATATTCCAGACATCAGATTGAATTCAGTCTCTATAGGGAAGCTTGATGATGTGGGATATTGTAACACCTTTAGTGATGGGCAATGGAAGCTCACTAAAAGTTCTATGGTTGTTGCCAGAGGAAAGAAGTGTTATACTCTTTACTTGATGCAGGCAAAGCTCTCCAAGGGCATGGTCAATGCAGTGGAGAATGATCAAATTCGGAGTTATGACACAAAAGACTTGGGCACATGAGTCAAAAAGGAATTAAATTTCTAGTCAGGAAAAAGCTTCTTCCAAAAATGAAAGGTATGTCTTTGAAGCCTTGTGAACATTGTTTAGCTAGAAAACAACACACAATATCCTTTAAAAGTGCTCCTCCATCTAGAAAATTTAATGTTTCATATTTGGTGCATTCAAATGTGTGTGGTCACATGAAAACTAGAACACTTGATGGTGCATTGTACTTTGTTACTTTTATTGATGATCATTCCAGGAAAGTGTGGATGTACACCTTGAAGATCAAAGATCAAGTGTTGGATGTGTTTGAACATTTCTGGGCTAGTGTTGAAAGAGAAATAGGGAGAAAATTGAAGTGCATCAGATCAAATAACGGTGGTGAATATTTAGGGTCATTTGATGAGTATTGCAGAGCTCAAGGCATTCGACATCAGAAAACTTCTCAGTTGAATGGCTTGGCAGAAAGATGAACAAGACTCTGATAAAGAGAGTGAGATGCATGTTATCACATGCTAAGTTGCCAAGATCCTTTTGGGATGAGGCATTAAGTACAGCAGTTCATTTGATAAATCTCTCTCTATGTATTCTCTTGCAGTGTGACATGCTAGAAAAAGTTTGGAGCAGGAAAGATTTTTCCTATCATCACTTAAAAGTGTTTGGCTGCAAAGCTTTTGTACACATTCCTGAGGATGAAAGATCAAAACTTGATGCAAAAATGAAGTCATGTATCCTTCTTGGATATGGACATGACAATTTTTGGTACAGGACTACAGTTTGTATGGTCCATTTGAGAAAAAATTGATTAGAAGCAGCCCCTATTTTGAGTGAGACCTCTCTACTTCTCATTGAAGTTTGATTCCACCTTGATGGTGATGGCTTGTATTATTTTCTATGCCAAGAATTTGTGATTCTTGATGATTGTTGTTGATGTAAGCCTCTAGTTTTAACTAGGGAAGACCTATTGTAACCTACTATTTTGAAATAGTAGAAGATTGGGAGTGGACTTTGGTCCCATGATTTTTCCCTCACACTGAAGGATTTTCCACATAAATTTTGGTTTTCTCTTTGTAATTGTGTGGCTGGTTTTGCGTGTTTGGTTGCTATGTATTTCTTTTTTTGGATAATTAATTATTCTACTCAGTGTTGATTGGACTAGGGGAAGGTTTATTTTCGGGTCATTGTGTTTTGGACATCACCTCCATAACCCCCCTCTCTTCCCTAATAGGAAATAGCAATGTTCTATTTAGTCTTGACTTCTTTTATTTTAACAATATTCTGCTCTAGCAATTTCCAACCATTACCCAAACAAACAAACCAGCCCATCAACAAAGCAACTCATCTAAAACAAGTCTTACTTTAACCCCACCAACCCTATCCAAACCACAATTGAAATTTGTGCAATCTCCTCCTTACACCTCTTCAAGAACTTCTTTGTAGATCCTTCCACCACTAATTCTTCAACGCCAAAATATACTCAAGAATTAGTCTCCCATTCGCTAGTCGCCAATATAGGTCCCTGGCTTCAGTGTAACAGCTCATTCATATTTATTTTTGGATCCAAGCCAATTTTTGTTGTCCACTTGAGCCAGACATGCAACCCTACTTATAGACCCAAGAACATCCAGCCTAAAACCCTTATTATTATAAAACATGGCCTGCTCCTACAGCATTGGCAAGCCCAATGCAAGAAGGCCCAACGGCATTATTACTTAGCCATAGCCCTCCCAAGCTACTACTTTCATTCTCTCTAACTTCCAGGAAATCTTCGGAAAATTTAAAATTTGAATTCCCCTGAGATTGCTGCCCAACTAACCTCTCCTTCCGGCTGACTTTATTTTCTCTAACGTTCAGCAAAACTCAGGAGAATTTAAAATTTGAATTCCACCAAGACAGACAGCCCAAAGCCCTCAATAAAACCATGGCCTAAATCCTTTTGATCTAGCAAACCCAATACGAGAAGACCCATTTACATTATTATCCCGCTCCATCCACCCAAATGACTACTTTCATTCTCTATAACTCCATTCTCTCTCCTTTGTAATCTACTATTAACAAAGCTCAAAATAGGCTTCTTTGGTGCTTTATTAAAAATTAAAGTCAATGAACCTTCTCAATATACCATCTTTGACCAGCCATCTTACCATGCCATTTAATTTCTCATGCAATCAAGGGACCCAGCATAGATCATGCTAATGCACCTTACATCAGATTGCTATCTCATTGCTACCTCCATCTCCACATATCTCTATGCTTAAGGTTCTACAACTAATAAATTTTGTGACCTATTCTCCCACATCATCAGATTCTGTACTTCCTCTCTGTATTGTTCATGGAACATGCCCATTCGCCTTGCTCCATATTATTGTTATAACCATTTTCATCACTCCAATCAAATTTAGTGAAAACCATTTCCAACGTTCTCAAATCATGTATTTCCTGTCTGTATTTCCTTGCTTATCATGACATTAATATTGAGGCTTTTGGAGATAATCAGAGAAACCTTTAAGTTAACGCCAAAAATGTAGCAAGTAGAATCCTTAATAATGTAGGGAAAACAAAAAAAAGAGATAACAAAGGGAAAAGTAGTTAAAATAATAAAAGTGCGCATAATGTACACATAAATTAATTTACTTCACGAACTTACCATGAAAAGTCCTTCGGCAACGGTGGCCTGAACAAGCTGCTGTAGCAAAACACCCTTAACTACTGACGAGAGCGGCACCGAGTTCTTCTCCTCCTCTTCTTTCCTAGTATGTAATCGGTATTTGTCTAAAGGCGGCAACAGCTGATAAAACCCCGCGTACAGCCAGTACACCACAATTGGGGCAAACGTGCCCATGGCTTCATCACTCACATATCCTTCCCAGAACACCATGTTTCGACCAAATCAGAAATATTCGAGTTCAGAAAAGCTCAAAAACGCGATTTTCGAACCTGCATTACTCTTTAAGATCTAAAATTCAAAGCCCCCCTCCTTCCAACCCTGTCAAAAAAATTCAAACAAAAAAAAATTGAAATTACAAAAGAAAACACGAAACTTATATATTTCTCTACAGTCAGGAGAATTTCAGCACTCAAAACTTACAGAAATCGCGTGATCCGATCGTTTAATCCGTTAGAGGAGAATGGCATTGACATTCAGATCTAGGGCATGTTGGTTCAACGACTAAGGTGACGCATGCCAATGGGCTCGAAATGTCGCTGAGAGGTCCGAGATTCATACAGACATGGAGGAGCCCAGTGACCTTGTCGGTGGGACAGGAAAATGATTGTTATTGTTTCTTTCCAGAAAAAGAAAAAGAGAAATAAAAAAAAATTCTTAGGCTTTTCACATTGGTAGGATTACGAGCTTCGTGGGATATTTTTATTTCCTTATCCTGTTACGTCAATCGTGACCGTTAATCTAGTCGGAAACTTTGCTGATGTGGCCGCATTTCAAGGGCCTGTCAACGTCCGGCACGCATGCGGGAAAAATCGCCCGTTGCAACGTCGACGCGCAGCAGCCAGCAAATTAGTCAGTAATAAATGCGTATTTTCTTTTATTTCATTTTTTTACTTTTAAGAAATATCTTAAAATTTTATTAAAAAATAATAGATTTGGTTGGGGGAAAAAATTTAACTTACTTCTTCTTCTTCTTCTTCTTTTCAACATCCTCGCATTTCCTATTTATTCTTTTAAAACAATTTACCAAATTAAAATGATAATGATGACTTGTAGGTCACTTCCAATAAAATAGCCTCATTTACATTGGGCTTTGAGAGGTTGGAAAAAAAAAACCATTTACATTTTTATGGGACGTTAACCTAAAGTAGAGGCTAATGAAACAAATTCAATTAGGTAACAAATTTATAACGATTCAAATAAAATAATCTGTGACGGATGACAAATAATTTATTATTTTCATCTTTAATATAATTTTTTCATCATCTAATGAACAATTTATTTTATAACAAAATAACTAAAACTATTTTTAAAATTATAATTTGGTAAATTGATAAATATTTAATAATCAATCACAAAATTATATTTTTTTTATTTTTTATATAATGAATTTGTAACTTTTGTTTTGATTACAAAAATTGACTATTAACGGTAAGGTTGCTCCTTTGTGACCGGTTGGTCATGGGTTCAAGTCCAAGGAAATAGTCTTTCTACATAAAAGTTGTTAGAGTTAGAGTCAGAAGACAGCCAAGAGACACAACCAGAGACGCGTTACAAGCTAGGAGTTGAGTTAGAAACGCGTGGTGCATTTATCTCTCCATTAACCTCTCCGTTATAACTTCCATTTGTAATTGATTTTATTTAATTATGATTTAAATTTCAAACCCTATAAATAGAGGGTTGTGGAAAATGTAATTGTGTGTGCAGAAGTGTGAGAAGCTCAGAAAGAGCAGAGAGGAAGAAGGGAGGAAGAGAGAGAGAGAATTGTAATATTTTCCAGCGATAGTGAATACTTGGTGTGTGCTCTGTGGACGTAGGTCGTTATTGACTGAATCACATTAAATCTTTGGTGTCATTTTGATCTGGATGCTCACAAGTTCCTAACAAGTGGTATCAGAGCCCGGTTGGAGCAAAAAAGCGAGATCGGAAGTGATCCCGAAATTCAGAACTTTGTCCAATATATCGAAACCAAGTTTTGAGGCCACCATCGCATTCAACTCGCCGAGATGAAGAGAACCGTGCAAGCCGGAGCTTCAATGGAGCTCAGAAGAAAGCTCACGCGCCCTCACGCGCCTTGCTGAAGCAAGACGCCTCTCCGTGCGCCAGCCACGCGCTGGTGACCAGATCGCTCACGCGCTACACATGTTGCACACATCTTCTTCGCCCAATCCGCCTCTACCCGACCCGGAAGCAACCTGACCCGAACCGGAACCTAACTAATACTGGATCAACCCAAGATCCAGTTCTTGACCCGGGGCTGACCTCCACCTCAGCCGCCATGTCAGCACACCACGTCAACGCGTCACGTCAGCAGAGGAGACATATCAGCTGCCACGTCATCTTTGGGCCCCACCTTGACACATTAGCGCCGCGTTAGCAAGTGCCACATCAACTGTGCCACGTCAGCAAGTTTTACTAGGTTTGACCAAACTTTGACTGAATTATTTGGAGTCGTTTTAAATCCGTTTTTCGAGCAACTTGAACTATTTTTAGGGTTTTCAATCGTTTTGGATCCAATCGCGCTATCCATTTGAGCTAATTCCATCTCTAGATCAGCGAATCGAGATGTCGAATGAAAAGAGTTCAAAAATCAAAATGTTCAATGGAAACAATTTCGGTTTCTGGAAGATGTAGATAGAAGATTATTTATTTAGGAAGGAATTGCACTTACCGTTGAAGGGTAAGCCAACATCCATGAACGAGGACGAGTCAGAGTTGCTTGATCGAAAAGCCCTCGGAGCCATCAGAATGACGTTGTCAAAATCTATGGCGTTTAATACCAAGCATATAACATCCACCAAGTCTCTGATGGATGCGCTCTCTAATATGTACAAGTAGTCTTCAGCCGCAAACAAGCTGCATCTCATGAAAAGACTATTTACGATGAATATGTCTATAGGTGAAAGTTTCAGCAGTCATTTGAATAACTTCAATGAGTTGTCTGATCAACTCGCATTAGTCAGGATAACGTTTGATAATGAGATTCGGACTCTACTGATTCTCAATCAGTTGCCTGAAAGTTGGAATGGTGTTGTTACTGCCATCGGTAGCTCCGTAGGAAAATCGAAGCTTGTATACGATGAAGTCGTCAGCATGATTTTAACGGATGAAATAAGAATGCAGTCAAACCATGGCTCCACTTGGAGTTCAGTCTTGAACATGGAGAGTCGAGGCAGAGGAAACAGGCATGGACGATCAAACATCAGAGGTAGATCTAGGCCTATACGGTCTAAATCCAAAAATCCCAGAGGTACTCAGGACACAGATTCCTAGAGCACAAAAGTTGTTGAGTGCTGGAACTGAGGAAAGATTGGTCATTACAAGAACCATTGCAGGAGTTAAAAAAAAGAATTCGAGACGAGGGCAAAGACAGAAGCAAATATTGCTTCCTAGAATGATGAGATGTTGATCTACTCTTTGGAAAGCAAGCAAGAGTCTTGGATCTTAGACTCTGAAGCCTCATTTCATGCCACATGCTGTAGAGATTGCCTAGAGGAGCATACACCAAGTAATTTTGATAAGGTGTACCTTGGCAAAGATCAACCTTGCGACGTAACCGGCAAGGGAGTTGTGAAGATCAATATAAATGGGTTAGTATGGAAGTTGAAGGATTTCAGGTATATTCCAAACCTGAGAAAGAATTTGATCTCATTTGGTCAGCTGGCAAATGAGGGATACACGACGAAATTCATTGGCGATGAATGGAAAGTTTCAAAGGGTGTATTAACGATTGCGTGAGGTAAGAAAATCGGAACACTTTTTCTAACCTCAAATGCCTCTATGTATATTGCTGTACAGATTGACATGTGTGAGGATTGTATGGTCAGGAAATAGAAGAGGGTTAGTTTTCATATAAACACTCATGCCTCAAAGAAGAAGGGACTAGAACTGGTCCACTCAGAATGTGTTAGGCAGAATACCGAGAATCCTCAGGTGGAGGAACCAGTGGAACATATTGTCGCACCACTGTCTCCTACTCCAGCTCCGGAGCTTAAGAGATCTACTCGGTCTCATATACCAAACAGAAGGTATATTGATTACTTACTTCCTATAGATGGAGGAGAGCCTAAATGCTATGATGAAGCATGTCAGGTGGCAGATACAAGTAAGTGGGAGCTTGCGATGAAGGATAAGATGAAGTCCCTCACCTCCAACAAAACGTGGAAGTTGCCTAAAAGCCTTCACAACAAGTGGGTGTACAGAATCGAAGAAAAGCATGATGACTCCAGAAGGTACAAGCCTTAGTTGGTAGTCAAAGGCTTTGAGCATAAGGAAGGGATTGACTACACCGGCATTTTTACACCAGTTGTGAAGATGACAGCCATCAAATTAGTCTGCATGAATCGAGCAGACAGGAAAATGGTGACTACAGAGAAGCTAAAGTTGTGTTCAACTTTAATTGGTCTTCATGCCTAAAGACATATGTTTTGAGCACATCATTTATTCATGATACTGGTTAAAGAGACGTCTCTATCTCCAAGTGGGAGATTGTTAGAGTTAGAGCCAGAAGACACAGCTGGAGACGCGTTGCAAGCTAGGAGCCGAGTCAGAAACGCATGGTGCATTTATCTCTCCATTAACCTCTTTGTTGTAACTTCCATTTGTAATTGATTTTATTTAATTATGATTTAAATTCCAAGCCCTATAAATAGAGGGTTGTGGAAGATGTAATTGTGTGTGCAAAAGTGTGAGAAGCTTAGAGAGAGCAGAGAGGAAGAAGGGAGGAAGAGAGAGAGAGAGAGAGAGAGAGAGAGAGAGAGAATTGTAATATTTTCTGGTGATAGTGAATACTTGGTGTGTGCTCCGTGGACATAGGTCGTTATTGACCGAACCACGTTAAATCTTTGGTGTCATTTTGATCTAGATGCTCACAGGTTCCTAACAAAAGTAGGGGTAAGGCTCCGTACACTGTGACAACCCTCCCCTTACCCTCGCGAAGTGGGGAGCCTTATGGCCTGAGCACACCCTTTACTTCACCTATGATTCGCTTAATGTCCTAATTTTTTTCACACACAACTGGTCTCAAGCCCGGGTAAAGGAGGAGGGTTGTGTTAAGTAGCTAACGGTCAGTGTAAACTTTCTCAGATCACTATGATATGAATCATTACCGAATATTTACTGGGGTGTCCCCTACGAGAGACGCGTTGCACTTGAACCACTTGGGTGTAGTGAAAAGCGTGCAAGGGTGGACTAGGTTGTCGCCCCGAAGCGACACGTCATGTCAGCGCCCGGGTACGATTTCAAATATGCTAGGGTTCCTACATCATTTTGGATGTGAGCAGGTAAAGACATTAGTTCAGGAAACTAGGATTAGATTAGCAACTTGGAATATAGGGATACTTACCGGTAAAAGTGTGGAAATTGTGGATACAATGATCAGAAGAAGAATTAAAATAATTTGCCTTCAAGAAACTAAGTGGGTGGGGGAGAAAGGTAGAGAAATTGATAAATCAGGATTTAAACTTTGGTACATTGGAAAAGAAAAAAATAAGAATGAAGGCACTATTATAAACAAAAACTTAAGAGATAGCAGTGTGGATGTAACTAGAGTAGGGAATAGAATTATAAAAATTAAGATGGTATTAGGACAAGAGATAATAAATATCATTAGTGCTTATGCTCCTTAAGTCGATTTAGCAGAAAATCTTAAGAGACAATTTTGGGAAGATATGGATAGTATTATATAAGGCATACGAGGGACTGAGAAAATATTTATAGAAGGAGATCTGAATGGATACATTGGAAGAGATAATAAAAATTATAAGAGGATACATAGAGGATATGGATATGGCGACAAAAATGAGTTTGGGGAGATGATCTTAGACCTCACTATGTCATATGATTTTAGTATAATGAATACTTGCTTTAAGAAGAGAGAGATACACTTAATAACCTTTAAAAGTAAACAAAATAGAAGTCAAGTAAATTTTTTTTTAACTAGGAGGGTAGATCATTTATCATGCAAAGATTGTATAGTTATTCCAGGTGAAAGTCTAACCACGCAACACAAAGTCTTAGTGTTAGATATATGTATTAAAAAATGAAAAAAGAAGGATACAATAAACCAGTGTAAGACAATTAGATGGTGGAATCTAAAAGGAGAAAATATAGTAAAATTTAAAGATAAAATGATTAAAGATGGGGATTGGATCATAGAGGATGGGATAGATACAAATACTCTTTTGAATAGATTAACTAGTTTTATTAAAAAGATAGCAAAAAAGATTTTAGGTGAATTAAAAGAAAGATTCTCGAATAGCAAAGAGAGTTGATAGTAGGATAAATATGTACAAAAAATCATAAAGATAAAAAGAATTTGGTATAAAACGTGGCAAAAATGTAGAAACATAGATAACTTTGAAAAATATAAGGAGGTAAGAAAAGATTGAAAAGAGGTCGTTACTGAAGCTAAATATAGATCATTTAATAGGTTGTATGATATATTAGGTACAAAAGAAGGGGAAAGAAATATATTTAAACTTACTAAAGTTAGAGAAAGGAAGAGTAAGGATTTAGGAAATATAAAATGTGTAAAAAGTGAGGATGATATTGTCTTGGTTAAGGACGAAGACATTAAAGAAAGATGGTGAAGTTACTTTAGTAAGTTGTTTAATGAAAACCAAATATAAGGCTTAAACTTAGAATTGTCAAATGAGGAAAAGACTAAAAATATGAGATTTATTTGCAAAATTAAAGTTAACGAAGTTAAGTTTACACTAAAAAAGATGAAGAATGGGAAAGCTATGGGACCAGATAACATCCCAATTGAAGTTTGGAAATGCTTAGGTGATAACATAATTATATGGTTCACTAATTTATTTAATACAATTGTAAAAACTACGAAAATGACAGATGAGTAGAGGAAAAGCACTTTACTACTTATATACAAAAATAAAAGAGATATTCAAAATTGTAATAACTAGCACTGAATTAAACTTATGAGTCATATGATGAAACTATGGGAAAAGGTAGTTGAACAAAGATTAAGGTTAGAAATGAAGGTTTCTAGAATATCAATTTGATTTTATGTTTGAGAGATCTACCATATACGCTATTTATCTTTTAAGAAGATTAATGGAAAAGTTTAAGGAAAAGAATAGAGACTTGCATATGATATTTATTGACCTTGAGAACGCATATGATAGGATACCTAGGGAAGTTCTATGGTGGGTTTTAGGAAGAAAAAAAGTGTATGTAGTAGGTATGCGGATGTCATTAAGGATATGTACAATGGAGTAATGACTAGTGTAAAGACTATAGATGGAAAAACTAGAGAATTCCAATCACCATAGGTGTACATCAAGGATCTACTTTGAGTCCTTATCTTTTTGCTTTAGTGATGGACCAATTGACTAAGAGTGTTTAAAAAGAGGTTCCATGGTATATATTGTTTGCAGATGATATTGTATTAATTGATGAAACTAGGGACGGAGTAGTGGCTGAGTTAGAATTATGGAGAGAAGTTTTGAAATCTAGAGGCTTTAGGATATATAAGTAGAAATAAGAAAGAATATATGAAATATAATTTTAGTAATGACAGGAGGAATATTGGGGACAAAGTTAAACTTGATGATGAAGAAATAAATAGCACTTGTAAATTTCAATACCTTGGATCTATTATGCATGCTGAAGGAGAAATTGAAGATGATGTAATGCATAGAGTTAAAGCATGTTGGATAAAATGGAGAAGTACTTCAAGTGTGCTTTGTGATCATAGAATACCCTTAAAATTGAAAGGGAAATTTTATAGGATAGCTATAAGACTAACAATGTTATATGGATCGGAATTTTGGACGACGAAGAAACATAATATCCAAAAAGTAAAAGTTGTCGATATGAAAATGCTTATGTTGGAATTGGTGTATTCCTAAGAGGGTGGTGAATTGGGTATTTAAAACTTTTCTCCTAAGTCAATTCAAATTCCACAAATAGTATTACACACGTCTAGGGTCTTTCTATATAATCATAAACCAATCAAATATTCAAACAATCAAACACATGCACTGCATATAATAAATCAAACATAAAACATACATGTGTTGAAATTGAAAGTGCGGAAAAATAAAAGTTGTACTAGATATGTTATCGGGGTTCATCCAATACTACCTACGTTCCCGCCTCAAGCTCACAAGTAAGAGGATTCCACTATGACTCACTTAACGGGTGGAGTGGCATCTAATACAATACCTTACTAGGATGGTGCACTTAGTTCTCTTAATTGCATCTAAACCAATCCGGGACTTTTCACAAGGCAAATTTCCCTCTTCCGATCACACGTCGGGAATACAACAGATATTCAATTTTTGTACAAATAAGTATGCTTCTTGCACTAAGCAAATATGTACCACTATACGCATAATGTAATTAATGCACTAATGAATGATAAGATATTAAACTCAAGTGAGATTTCGTTAACCAATGTGTTAACTCCCAACAATATGTGTGTCAATATGTATATGTGAGATTGAGACCTTTGATTTCAAGACAATGTATTTGCAATATGAGTGTTCAAAGCATCTCTAGAATCCTAAACAAAAATCTCAAAAATATTTTTCAAGTATCAAGCACAATGGATGTTAAAGTTTAAGCTTGTTAAAAAATGATTCTCTTAAAATGCAAAGCAAGCTTATGAAAATAAGGATGCAAGTTCTTAAGCCAATGAAGAGTTTTTCCCAATCTAATATTTATAAATAAAATATAATAGGAAAACTTTAAGCTACTCTCCAAAAATCAATACACAACAAATGCAAGTATGAGAGAGAGATAAACTTTTAAGTAGTATGAAATATTCTCACAAAAGAATAACACTCAACCTTGCTTCAAAATGCAATCAATATGCAAACGAAGAAGGTGAGGAAAATATGCACTTTCTAAAGATATATGATCAAATGAGTATAAGAAAGAGTTTTTGGCAATATACTTGTAAAAAGGGTAGGAGTATGAAAGATTTAGATCAATAAAATTTTCAGACAAAATTTGCTAATCTATGTGCTAATCACTCCCTTATTATGACAAATGAGGGGGTATATATAGAGTAGGGCAAAAATCTAACTGTTGGGGACATATAGGGTATTTTGGAAATTGTTTAATCATGTTTAATGCAAATTAATCATTAATTAACCTCAGTTAATGCAGTTAAAAATATGGCAACCTGAGAGTTTCGGTCGCCCGGACCTCAAGGTCGATCACCCGAACACTCACAATTGGAAAAGTTAAAATTTTCAACTTTGAGTGCCCGGTGAAGAGTTCGGCTGGCTGAACCAAGGCGATTTTCAAAGTGTTTGAGGTTCGGTCACCTGTTTTAAGTTCGGTTAGCTGAACTTGCCATTTTGGTCGCTTGAGGTAAAAATGAACATGAAGTTCGAGTGCCTGGAGAAGGTGAAAAAGACAACATTAAACGTTCAGTCGACCAAGAATGTTTGGTTCATTTTGGTTCGGTCACCCAAGCCCGGTTAACAATTTTGATTTTTCATACATTCGTTCGATTGAGGCATTTTGAACGCATAAGTTCGGTCGCCCAAAGCCCTTTCAATTTTAAAGCCTAAGTCATATTTTTACCCCTGATTGCATTATTATGATTTGTAAGATTGAGGGGATTTATCAAAGTGGATGTGCAGGGACCTAAGGTCGTTCTAAGATCTAGGCTTTTTAATTTAGCCTAAAAAAACCTGGCATCGGTCGACCTGTCTATGGTCATTTGTTTCTTATGGTCAATCTATGGTCATGTTGAGTTTATATTCCTACCATGCATGTCATGCATTAATTACTATAGACCGATATAAATTATTACATACCCAAAAATAATAAATGCATTTACAATTTAAACAATCTTCTCCTTCTTCTTTGCTCGTTCATAGAATGCGTTAGATACATATGATCTTGGTTTTTCTTCTAGCTTCCAAATACCTTGATCTTATGTGTGCTGAAATTTAAACCTGTTCACATACCTAAAAAAACATATAAGATATTGGTACTTTGTCAGCATCTAAACAGAGATCGGACTCAAAAAGTCAACAACTTAGACGGATGAGTGGTATAACATTGAAAGATAAATTAAGGAATGAACTATTCGTGGTAAGTTAGGTGTAGCTCCTATAGAAGATAAGATAAAGGAGGGACGACTTAGATGGTATGGACACTTGCAACGTAGGTAACATAATGCACCTGTGAGGAAGAGTGACTTAGTTACTGTGGGGGGGGGGGAATAGAAAGAGTAGGGGTAGACCTAAAATAATTTGGGAGGAGATAATGAGTAAGGATTTAATATCCTTGAATCTATCAAAAGAAATGGTTCATGATCGCATAAATTGGTGGAAAAAGATTCATATAGATGACCCCACCTAGTGGAACTAAGGCTTGGTTTTGTTGTTGTTTTTGTTGCACTTGAGTTTAAATGTGAGCATGGGGCAGGCCGAAAGGTTCACACAATTAGGAGTGTGGAATTAAGTCTTAGCCAATTGGACTTACGCTAGTTGAATTGACGCACAATAAGCATAGGCATACAAAACTATATATGAATTTAGATATTAGCTACTAGCGAATAGATGAATATCCATCAAATAAGGCTGAACACCGAAGACCAGCGGGGCAGTTGCAGCCTCTCTTCATTCTAGAGTGGAAATGGGATCACGTCTCTATGGATTTTGTAACTGGGCTACCGCCAGTGTGACAGGGGTTGAATGTTATTTGGGTGATCGTTGATCGTCTAATGAAGATGGCTCACTTCATCCCTATTAAAGTTAGCTATTCCATTGACAAACTAGCATAAATATATGTTCAAGAAATAGTTCGCGCTCATGGTGAGACGGTATCCATAGTCTCATATCGAGATCCCCAGTTTACCTCACGATTTTGGAAAAACTTTCAAGAGGCTATGGAAACATAATTAGCATTTAGCACTACTTTTCACCCTTAGACGAATGATTATACTAAGAGAATGATCCAGATATTAAAGGATATGTTATGTGCATGCGTGTTGGATTTTGGGGGTAGTTGGACCCAGTTTATGCCATTGGTTGAATTTTCTTATAATAACAGCTATCAGGCCAGCATCGGCATGACACCTTACGAGGCACTGTATGGTAGGAGGTGTCGTTCTCCTCTTTTATGGGATGAAGTTGGCGAGAGGCGAGTTTTGGGTCCAAAGATGGTGTAGCAAACATATGATAAAGTTCGACTAATTAAAGAAATAATCAGTACAGCTCAGAGTCGGTAGAAAAGCTACGCAAACACCGGCCCTGGGGATTAGAATTTGATGTTGGGGATCGGTTATTCTTGAAGGTAGCTCCTCTGAAAGGGGTTATGAGATTTGGGAAGAAGGGCAAGCTGAGCCCTAGGTATATTAGCCCTTTTGAAATACTAGAGAGAGTAGAGTCAGTTGTCTATAGGCTAGCGCTACCACCAGCTTTTGTCTAGAATACACGATATATTCCATGTTGCTATGTTAAGGAAATACGTTCCAGACTCGTCCCACATAATCAATTATGCAGGAATATAGCTTAGAGATTCACTAGCCTATGAGGAAGCACCAATACAAACTTAGACCGAAAGACACAGGAATTATGCACCAAGGAAATTCAGCTAGTGATAGTTTTGTGGAGAAACCATGCTATAGAAGAAGCTTCATGGGAGTTTGAGGAAGAAATTAGACAAAGTACCCATACTTATTTAATGAATTATAGTATTAGTCAGTGTTGTTTAGATAAAGTCAAAGTTTGTTTAGTGTAGAGTGATATGTATATGGTTGTATTTTAGATTATAGGATAGGTAATGTTTTTGTTTTAGGAGAATTTTATTTTATAAGTATAATTGTAATCTCTCAGGACCTTGAATGTAACCACGGTATTCCTCCGCCATAAGTGAGGGTAATTAATAAAATAAGTAGCCAATTTTCTTCTGAGAGTGGTGTATGGTACAGATAGTAAATTTCGAGAATGAAATTTTATAAGGAGGGAAGAATGTAATAACCCGATAATTATTGGAATTAAATAATAAATAAAAGAGAGGAAAAAGAATTTTAAAGAGGGAAAACGAATTTTCAACAGGAAATTCATTTTATAACTCCTCTCTCTATCTCTCTCTCTCTCTCTCTAAAAAAAGTTTCTTTAACTTCTCTCTAAGATTTCGGCTTCGTCTTTCCCCGGTTCGACGATTAGAAGCTACCACAATGATCCTGGGGAGATTCTCTACAACCTAACTGGAGCAGAAATTCGATTTGAGCAGTTTGCAAACCATCTTAAAATTTGGATAAGTGAATTTTTAGGCATTTTCAGTATTACCAGTATTATTTGGGGTTAGATTTTGTATACCATGAGAATATACTGCTGTTTTGTGGAATAAATTTAGGGTATCATATTTTCAGGAATAGGGTGCTTTGGACCCCTATAATCGTGGATTGAAGACCCCAACAAGTATCTGTTTGGGAGCCCCATTAATTATAGTTCAAGAAATTATGAATAAGCAACCTCAGGAAATATGGGTGTATTGATTTACTAGAGAATTTGAATATTTAAATGCAGATTTTTGGGTTTGGTACACTGAGGGTGCGAGAGTTGAGTGGAGGTCAACCTCCCAGTCAGATAGGTAAGGGAAATATGCTATGCTAGGAATTTTAGAAAGTTTACCAGAAAAATATGTATATATTAGTATTATTATTCAGTTTTCCAAAATATTATTATTATATTTAGAGATGCATATTTCAGAGCATGGGATTTAATTACTCCATTGTGTGGCATGAGTTTATTACAGTTTAGTATAGTATTTATATAGTTTTACAAATATCATGTTTTACAGTTTTTTAGCAGAAAATATTGATATGCAGTTTTCAGAAAGTATGATTTATAATATTTTTCAGAATTCCATGACCTCAAAACCATAACACTTAGCTATTCAGTTATTCAGTCAGAAGTTTAGATTATGCAAATCAGTTTAAAGATGTTATGGTTATTTCAAAATCATGGTAAAAATAGTAAGATAATGATATATATCAATACTAAATAGTATCAGACCCTGAGAAAATATTTAGTTAGATTCAGACAGTTGAGTACGGTACCGTTGCTATTTCAGATCAAAGTGCAACCACATATCTTAGATAGTGTGTGGATTCCATCTACCGTGCCAAAAGAGATTGTAGTCTCCCCAGAGAGCTGGGTTGAGGTGGCCGGTTTGACGAGGTAGAGTAGTATCATGCCCGGAGAGACTGCAGTAGGCCGGATTGTTGATTGGTAAAGTTTTAAATTGACTTACCTAGTAGACCAAATAGAGTCAAGTCCCACCTATGGGCCGCACAACCCTATCATAAGGGGTTAAATCATGACATTTAGTTCTCAGGGTATTATCATAGCTATTTCTATAAATACAAATTTACAGTACAACATCATATTTATTATAATATTAGAATTATGTGTAACTAAAAAAATCAAATATACATTTGTATTTTAAACTATAATAAAGGTATTTTGTACGGTATATTAGACTATCAATTTTACAGTTTTAGTATTATATCAATATATTAAATGTGTAATCCAATTGCCACACACTAGTTATAGCATATTTCTTCTTATTGAGCATTGTCTCATCCTAGGGACTTAAACATTTTTCAGGTGATCCAGTTAGGCGAGCAGATCAGGCTCGTGGGTAGAGAAGTTCTTGCATTGCCCTTTTTGGAAGGGTGAGTGTTTCCTGAGTGTTGGTTGTATGGGGTAGATTCTAGGATTCTTGATTGATGTCACTGGGCATTTTGTGATGTATATTTTGGGACTTTCTAGATTTTCTGGTATTGTAAATACAATTTATAGTTTTATGTTTACCACTGCCTAGAAATGTAATGTGAACACAGTTTCCTCAGCACTCCCTTGGGGCTTCAGATATTTTTAGCAGGTAATAGAGAGAGAATTGATATATATGTTTAAGTGGAAAAAAAATTTAGAAAAAATCAGGTCGTTACAAGAGGGCCCTACACCATCATCACAACTAGCATGAGCACTTCTACCCCCAGGGTCCATCTTGAAAAAAAGTCAATAAACAAAAAAAGTCAATAAACATAGTCTGAGGACCCTATCTTCATAACATATGTAATATATTTTATCTAACTAAAATCATATATCATCAATTAACCTAACGTCCATATTCTCAATTTAAGATTCAGTCCTGCACTTTAGAAAGACAGCTCAACAATAGTTTACTATGACTTTCCTGAAATCGTCACCCCAAGAAAGACATAGAAACCACTACGGAAATCCTGCTTCCAAACTGCATAACAAAACCCTAAATTTTCATCTCAACTTCCTAACATTAACTCACTAAAATCATGATCTACCCATTCCCTAACTCCTTCAAAATCATTCCTAAACTCTGGTATTGTTTTCGATGTACCCTAAAGTCTACAGAACCTATCAACCTAGGCTCTAATACCAAACTGCAATGGCCTAAAATTTATGCTATATATATATATATTTACACATAATAATAATCATAATAACTCTAATACCAAGCTATACTAACAAAGTTAAAGTCAACCCGGACCCAAAGGTACCGAAGATACACTTGTTTATACATACGTGTCAACTAAGCAGCGGAAACCATAATCACACAACATAATACACAAATACCAGAGTTCTATTGTGTCTGTCAGTACTTATATTTATATACATCCCAAAATAAAAGACAGTGAGTATCCTAGTATCAGATCCTCAAAAATCCTTTCTGATTTCATTCCAACTACTTACCCTTCAACCAGGGTAGCACAATCAGCCTTCACTACCTTGGAGCTCAGTCCGCTCGTCTATCTAGGTTTCCTAAAATGTTTGTATGGCTAGGGTGAGACACCTCTCAGTAAGGGAGATAAACTAAAATCAATGTGTGGCAACATGAGTATCTTGTATTATAATATATATTGTACATGTTAAACTGTATATGATAAGTAAGGAAAATCCATACGTAATTTAACTACATTTAATAAACTAGGTAAAATTATTCTATATAAATCTAAATAAATCATATTTCCATATAACATATTGTGTCATACTAGACTTTTGTATACGTATAAATCATCTGCTATATATGTATAATACTGAAATCATACCCTGGATGGATAGCTAGCTGATGTTATGTATTAATCCCCATATGACTGAGTTGTGCGGCCCATAGGCGGGACCTAGCAATGGTTGGCCTTTTTGACTCTACGAGTCCAATCCTATTTTGATAATGACAAATCACTTGGTATTTGATCTGTGCATTGAGATTGAGAACATGAACAATATTTAGCATGCATGGAAGGATAACAAGTCATGGAAGCCATGAAGATTAAAGCATACACAACTTGGCATAATCCATGGAACTGAAAGAGTAGAAGAATGAAGATGCAAGCGGCAAGTTCAAGATCGTCATGGGAATGAGTATTTAGAACTAATGTATTCACATACTTCATATGATTTAATTTTAGGCTCAAAATATGCCCTAGACTGACCTTAGGACTCATGCATCTCATGAACATAATTAGGGGATATTTATGGACTTAGAAATATTTTTAAAATCTCAAAAAATATTTTTATAAAAGAGCAAAGAAAGAGAGCAAAGCATATTTTTGAAACTAAAAATAAAAATCCAGAAAATGTTTAGTTTAGAAGATCGAACTCCACATCAGTAATCTGAAGATTGAACTTCAGAAGACCGAAGTTAAGCTCAGTCGTTTGAATAATGAATAATTTCTTCGGAAGACCGAAGATTAAGTTCAGTCGTCTGAAGAAATACTGGTGAAACACAGAACCTGGCAGAAGCACATCAGAAGACTAAACTCAGACTTCAGTAGTCTGAACTCGACGCTTCAGAAGACTTAACCTTAACCTCAGTCGTCTGACCATGTGTCTAGATTTAATTTTTCGAAGTTCTAAGAAACTTCAGTCGTCTGGGCTCTAACCCTCAGTTGTCTGAACTTGCGAGAAAGTTAAAAACTTAATTTTTTTTAATGAGAGAACATGCGATTAATATTCATTCTAAGGGCAAGGTACCTATATAATGAACATCTAAACCCTAGTGCCGAAAATGAAGATCAACAAGAACAAGAAAAACAATACGAAACAACCACAAGAAGAAGAAAATCAAACCTTTTGCATACGATTAAGCATATTAGCACAACTTGGGAGATCACACTACTGAGGTTGTGATTGGGATTTCAAATCTTATACTACACATCTGAGCTAAAGCTACTTTGATCCTCAAAAGGTTTTCTTGTGATTATTGTACAAGCATTTTGATATTAAGGTTTGGTAAATCACACTACTTGTTAATATTTAGTCTCATAGAGTTCTTCATATAAAATGATCTACTTGTTGATATTTAGTTTTCAAAGAACTTTTCATATCAAAATCTATTATTGAATATAAGTTGAGTGATTAATCTTGAGTGTACTTACTTATATATTATTTTGATAAGATCAATACTTGAGAA
The DNA here is from genome assembly GCF_029873635.1 of Malania oleifera. NCBI lineage: Eukaryota > Viridiplantae > Streptophyta > Magnoliopsida > Santalales > Ximeniaceae > Malania > Malania oleifera. Next base: position 24,089,815 of record NC_080424.1, on the reverse strand, counting down.
AAGCTTTCGCCATTGGTTAAATGTTTTTGAATCAAGTGTGTATTCAGTTAAAGGCTCTATAATTTTGATATCTTAAAACCACTTGATTAAATATCCTTAGTGTTCTTAACTATATATTTTATTAAGGGATATTTTATGGAAAAAATTATATTCAGTTTTTGATCTTTGGAAATCATATTTTATATATATATATATATATATATATATATATTTACATATTACAAAGATTGTATTGTGATTGAATATTTGAAAGAAAGCCTTTTGATTTTGATTGATATAATATTCAATACAAAGTTTTTTTTGATAAGTTCACATTTGATATTCGTGCATTTTCACAAAGTGAACTAGAACCCTAATTTTCTCCAAAGCTTTTACTTACATCATTATTTTGGGAGATTTGATAAAAGGGAAATTGGTTGAAACATTTCATTCATCTAACAATTATATCGTTACATACATACTGAACTTCAAGTTTCATCATATGGATATGTGTTAGGATTTCAATTGTATTCACTAGCTTTGTTAGAAGCGAATCTTGAGTTGTTTTGCAGTTTTGATATTATAATTGTAATCACGATTCAGGTTGTGAATCGGGTGAGGAGGAAACTTTGCCTCTTGTAAGCAGCGGATGTAAGGGAAGCTCTGTCCCGGTTAAAGGAGCAGGGAATTAGTGGAATCCATGAGTGGGTTGCTCTCAAGGCGAGGACGTAGGCCGGGTTGGTTGAATCTCGTAAAATCTGTGTTTGTTTTCTCTCTTCCCTTACTCTTTTTACTTTCCGCACTACATTTCATTACTCGTATTTCATGTGTGTATGTTTGAATAACTTCACATGCACTTAATAATTAATTAGGAAAACATTCATTGATATAATAATTTAAATCAACTTCAACCCCTGCAATTAATTTGTTAAATATAGAAATAGGGTTTAAGTGGTAAATAATATGAAAGATTTTAAAAATACCCAATTCACCCCCCTCTGGGGATTACACCTAAATTAACAGGTCCATACATGAATTCCTGAATCAAATACTGTATATTCCATAATTAACTTTATGAAAATACCTGACTTAATTTATCCCCTTACCTATTTCCTAAGAAGCGTGTTGAAAAACCCTAAATCATGCATGCAGCGTTCAGAACTCCAAATCCTGAAATTGCATTTACCCCCAGTTCAATCAACTCAACCTCAGAATATTTCTCATTTAGCATTTCCTAGGCTTTATATACTCTAAATAAGTACTTAAACCCTAAAATAACTTACTTACCTTGATTTTGGAGTGGTACCTAAGGACTCCAAATCAACAATCCGCTTCGGTTAAGTTGTAGAGAATCTCCCCAGGATCATTGTGGTAACTTTCGATCATCAAAATGGAGTAAAACGGTATCGGATCTAAAGAGAGAAGGTGGGCTGGCCGAACCTAGAGAGAGAGAGAAGAGAGAAGAATTTTTTTTTCTGAAAAATCTGATTTTTAACATATATATGTATAGACCACTGGCCACGTGGCTTCGTCGACGAGACACATGTACTCATCAATGAACCACAGAAGGGTCTTCATCGATGAAGGTAATGAGTTCATCGACGAACCCTTAATGGCCTAAATTTCCTACTCTTGGTATCTTCTCGTCGATGAGACTCAGAAGGACGTTCGTCAACGAAGGCCATGAGTTCGTCAACGAATCCCTATTGATGCCCCTTTTTAAATTTCTTTTCCCCTTCTTTTTCTTTTTCTTTCCTTTCCCTTTTTCCTTTTTCATTTATCATTTTCATTTATTATATTTTTGGGTCTCTACATTTCTCCTTTATCAGCTTTTGATCCTTTAAATTTCCGGGTAAATTTCTTATTTTTCTTAAAAAATTTTCCAAGTCTCCTAGTAATCAAGGCTATATCATCATTTTCTAATTCTTTGTCTTCTTCTTCTTCTTCACTAGAACTTTCTTTATTAGCCTTAAGAGCTATTGATTTCTTGTGTTTATTACCTTCCGAATTTCTTTCATTTATTGCAATCTCATATATGAGGAGAGATCCTATTAATTCATCTAGGGAGGTATTTTTCAAATTTGTTCCTTCCGTTATTACAGTGGCCTTAGGTTCCTACATAGGTGGGAGCGCTCTAGGTTTTTCCCGAATCATCTCATAAGTAGTGTAGTTTTTCCCTAATGTGTTTAGAGAGTTTATAATATGGGTGAACCTAGTGTACATACTAGTGATGGTCTCATCAGGGTTCATCTTAAATGTTTCATACTCATTAGTGAGCATATCAATTCTACTATCTTTTACATCAACAGTTCCTTCATAAGTTACTTCAAGTTTATCCCAAATTTCTTTGGCTGTTTTGCATTCCATGACCCTATTGAATTCGTTTGCATCAGGGGTGCAATATAGTGCATTCATTGCACTTGAATTTGTTTGCAACATTTTTAAGTCATTATCAGCCATCTCTTTTTCTTCTTTTGGTATTTCTTTATTGTCTACAATTTTGGTAGGGACAAGGTCACCATGTGTGACAACTTTCCAAATTTTCCACTCCATGGTTTGCAAATAGATTCTCATTCGTTGTTTCCAAAAGTGTAGTTTACACCGCAGAAAATAGGTGGTCTATGATGAGGATTGACCCTCGGCAAAGGTAGATACACCTAGGTGTGCTATAGGTACCTTGGTGTAGCTTCTAGATTAAGATTTACTACAACCCCGCTCTAATACCAATTGAAAAGTAAGGTGAACTCCCAAGAGGGGGGTGAATTGGGTGTTTTTAAAACTTCTTTGGAACTTTTAGTTTTTTTTTTTTTTTTTTTTTATCCTTGTTGATTACAACCACACTTTATTAAACAAATTGATGATGTTGCTTATTCAGATTTTATAATTTCAAAATCAATTATCTTTTTAAACAATGAACAATGATAACTTGAATGGCTCCAATCAATCTGAAAAGTCTTGTAGAATAAATGAGATAATCACACACAATATGAATCAGCTGTGTACTTAGCAAATTTCCAACTTTCGTCAAATTTTAAAGCATCCACACAGTTAATATAATTGCAAGAACTTAAAGAGATTTAGGGAAGAAGAGAGATACACCGGATTTTTACAAGGAGCAGCATGCAACCTACGTCCTTACCTCAAACAACCGTTGTGAGGATTTTCCTTTCCCACTTTCTTTATTAGGCCAGAGTTACAACCTCTCGCCTTCTCAGGTGGAGTTCCCTCTCTAACGAGAATCCCCTATCACTAGACAACGATCTAATAACCTATCGTCAATACAATACAAAAACAAGAACAACTTTGATTTGTACAAGAACACTCTCAGTTAGAGCAGATTTGTACAATTAAAATCACAAGATACTTCAGCAATTTAATCAGTATAAAGAGATGAAGCTTAGAGTAAATATCACCGAGGTTCTTTGGATTTGGAAAATCTCAGCTAGTGCACAAGAACCATGAGTTTTAATTTAGCAAAATCACAGCAGATGCTTCAACAAGAATATTAGCAAGAGCTTTGGAGAGTAGAAAGAATATAGCTTGATTGCTGATTGTTGGTGTGTGTTTAATCTTAAGGTTTCACATGCATTTATAGATTAAAAAAAATTAATTTTTCATATTCCCCTAGTTACTTGGAGTGTTTCCCAAGTTTTGAAAAAGTTTAGGGTCCAAGCAATCTAATTTGGAAACTTTCCCTTGCTATTTTAAATTTAAATATCCAAAGATCAATCAATTAAACTATCGGGGTCAGTCGCCTGTGCTTTTATAATTCAGCGAAATTTCAAATACAGAATAGAGTCAGTCGCCTGATCCTGAGAGGTTAGTTACCTGATGTTATTCTGTTTGTTTATTTTTCACCAACATAAAATGTCAATCGCCTAATTGAGTATGGTTAGTCGCCTGAAGCTATTATGTCTACTCAATTTATTTAGCAAATAATATGTCAGTCGCCTGATCCAATATGGTCGGTCACCCAAGCTTGCATCTTTCCAAAAACTTTGTTTTTCAATACGTTAAGCCTTTAATTTTTGAAAAACTCATATGAGACTTAATTAAAATCATTTTGCGAGATTTTCAAAATTGGTCTCTAAGTCAGTAATGATTCCTAAGAGTTTCAACCACTTATATTAAAAACATGTGAAGTACTTACATGAGACTTTTAAACAACTATGACACTTCTATTCACTAAGTTTTCATATATAGCTTCTATTCTTCATGTTCAACTTGACTTTAAGCTTTAACATTTTTTAGTTTCATAAGATCTTGTAACATTAAGTTCGAACTTTCAACAGACTTTGTCAAGCACTTTGATATTGGTCACTTGAATCACTTGATCTTGATACTTGAGTTACCTAAAACATTATCGCTTAACCAAATATGTTAAGTTCTCTTAATTTGTTATCATCAAAATAGGATTCGTAAGCCTTGTTAGGCCAACAAAATATATATGTTAGATGTTGTAGGACATGTTTTTATCTTAATTGTATAGAAAAGAAAAACATGTTTGAAAGTCAAAATTGCATGTTTGTACAAATGTTTACTTGCAAGCAGTCAACCAGTCCATGTTTAAGCAATAGACCACCCCTTGTCTTTTTTGAAAAATTAGTCGTTGGCTATCAAGCAATCGACTAGCCCTAACAAGTGGTCTACCTCTAGATCCCAATAGTACTATTTTTTTTTTTTACCTTTTTCTTGATTTTCTCTAGAATTTTCAAATGGTTTTGGATATCTAGACTCGATAGAATACATTTGGGTGAATCTGAATGCTTACTTGAGGTTTTCATGGTCTCTCCACAAAAAACCAAAGTTTCATCAAGAAATGAATCTATATGAAGTTCCCATAAAAGCTTCCATGTTTTTATAAAGTTTTCAAAACATTCTTAGAGTCGTACATCATGATGTGGCTTTAGAAGTTCTCCAACTTTCCAAACAAGATGTCAAGGGTAGATTTGTGGATCTTCCTTAAAAAATCCCCACTTTTTAAATTTAGGTTTTATGGTTTTCGTTCCAAAAATACCAAAGCTTCCTTTTTAAAAATTTAACTTTTTTATGAACCATTTATGATATGATCGTTAAATGGATTAAAAAATCTATTTTCTAAAGGGAAGAATGAGAGTTTTCAAGTTGGGTTTTATAGTTTTTCTCTCAAAGAAATCAAATTATTCAAAATTCAAGAGTTTTCTTAAAATAACCTAAAAATATTTGTAAGATTGAAATTAAAAATATTTTTTGAGAACTATAGATGAATTGATTCCTCTTTTAAAAATATGTAGGCAATCTATTTTGTAGATCCAGTCGTAGCAAATAAAAACAAAAAAAAAATTCTTTCTTTCTTCTCTTCTTTATTTTCTAATATATACATGTTTATATGTTCATTTTGAGTAGGCATTCAGTAGTAGGATTGTTCATGAGATTAATTCCTTTGTGTTGATCCTACGAAAGGCTTTTTAAAGAGGTTAAGGGTTGGAAGCTTTTTAAAAAGAAGAAGCAAAAAAATGAAAAGCGGTTGACCGCTTGATCGTGCAAGTTATTTCTTTTTCAAATGTTTTCATGGTTTAACCATTTCTTATGGAAAATTTATTTCAAAAAGGGAAGATACATATAGAGATACAAGGTAAGTACGGTAATCATTCATAAAATGGGTGCTATAGGGTCCTAGCTAGTTCTTTGAATTCCAATAAAAAAAATTTAAGTAATTGTCTTTCTTATTCACAAAAACATTCCCGAACCTAATCTCTTTATAAAAAGGGTTTTCCTTTATGTTGCTTTTTAAAATTAAAATAAAGTAGCGGCTCCATTTTCTAAAATAAATAAACAAGTTAGTGAATCAATGAATTGACTGTCTATACTTGTTTGACTTGCAAACAGTTACCAAAATGTTGGCAATCAAAACGAGTCCTTAAAACCCAATGTCAACAATTTAAAGTTCTCGTGCATTGTAGGGGTCTATCCTAGAATATGTAGTTTTGTCAAAACTATAGTTGCATGTTGTATAGTAGAATGAGTAGGTTTAGAGTACATTTTTAATGTGCAACTTGGTAGTTCTAACCATTTACAATAGACAATTATTTGGTTGAGTAAAGTGGAATTTTTTCAACAAAAAAGTGCAAAAAAATATTTTTTTCTTCAAAATCCTTATAGTGTATGCATGAGGTCTTTGATAGTTGTTATATATTATTAAACATGCAACTAATTATCATTTGACATGTGATAGATTTCAACATTCAACAGAAGCAATTAGTCGCCACTTCAATTAAGTCTTAATGGCATTATCTCACTTTGCTATTGACATTATCAAACCACATAGAAAACTTATATAACCCCCCTCCCCCCAAATAAAGACATAATGAAAAGTATTAGCCTTTTCAAAGTTGTGATAGTTAATTTATTGTAACATACACTTGTTACCTTTAAAAGAAAATCATTTTCATCAATAACCGCATAAAGTGACCAAAATTTGTAATTGTTTAAAAGTATTTGTGGGAGTAGATAAACAAGCTCCATATTGCAAATATAAATTAATTGTGCAAAAAATGCTATGGTCGCATGCTTATTCAATATGCTATTTGCCTTTGTGAATGTAAATTAGGAAGGAAGTGCTAGTGACAAGGAAATATTTACTCACTACCTTCAATTAACTAAATTAAAACTTCTCCATCCTCCACCAAGTATTATTATTATTATTTTTGGATTAACAACAGTATCCCAAACATTTTTTATTCAGACTAATCTGTTGCCTACGCTAACCATGCCCACAGCTAACACACGAGTACATGCTACAAATTTGAGGATAGTATGATATATTTTACTTTTCATTTTATACAAAAATATTATGTGGTTGATGTTGAATATCCTAATCCTTACGGTTATATACTTTGTGCAAGGAAAATATATATCATTTACTTGATTTTAGGGGAACAGTAGACCACAATGTGAAGAAGAAATTTTTAATTAGTATAATTCATCATTAAGAAATGTTATTGAGAATGTTTTCAGATTCTGAAAAAGAGATTTAAGATATTGACTCCCTTACCAACAAAACAACAAGTGTTTATTTTATTTTCTTGCATGACATTACAAACATTTTATTTTACTCTAACACATCATAATGAATTGTTTAAAGTGTAGAATGTTACTCTAACACATCATAATGAAATAATTAATGCTACATGAGCAAACTAATGAATAATCCAGGAAAGGTGATCACTGATCAAATTGTTTTGGAAAATGTTTCCTTAGAGGTGGAACGATGACAAGGTCATGTGTTCCAGAGTATGAAATAATTGATGCTACATGAGCAAATTGATGAAAAATTTGGGAGAGGTGATAATCTATCAAATTTTTTTTGGAACGTAATCATGTGTAATCTTTGTTCAACTTTGATTTAGTTGTATTAAGGTTGTATTTATATAATTTGGAGTTCAATGTAGTTTCAAGAGTTGCGCAATGGATGAATAAGAACTATATTTTATGTTAGAGTTGTGTAATGAATGTATAAGAAAAGAATTTAATGAAAGAAAGAGTGAAACCACTTTTTGTTTAAAAAGTGAGTATAAATTATTTTATAAAAGGAGATAGCCAAAAATCACTTATTTTATAAATTGCTTGCCATCAACACTAATTTTAAACATATCCAAACAAAATTTATGACTCTTAACACCTTTTTCAGTTTAATATTTATTATCATAACTTAATAAATTTATCATTTTCTTTAAGGTGGTTCCAAATGATTTTAAAAAGGGGAAGATTTTTCTATTATTATTATTATTATTATTCAAATTTAAATGGTTGTATGCATTAACTTTTAGGAAAATATTTAGTCGTTTAACATAATGTAGGGAATTTTTTGTGCAGGTAAAATCCAACAACATCTTACGAATTTTCCAAATATAACACTCTACCCCTTGAGTTATCAAAAACTACCATTAAACCCCTTGAGATTTAATTTTATTCACAAAATGAGCCTTCTATTAATTAACCGTTAATCAATTAAAAATTTTAATGAAAAAAAGTAAAATTTATCTTTAATATAATGACAGTTTTACCCTTTTATTCAATTTCAATGAGATAAATTAATAAAATAATATTAATTGAATAAATTAAGTTGAGAAAATTAGTAAGATAAGTGTAATATACTTTGAAAATGAAACTTATAAGTGAATCAAACATTCGCCAACTGGTTTGACTCAACCAATTGACAGAAATATGACAAAATAATTAAATTATTATTTAAAAATATTCAAAATGTATAAAAAATAAACAATACTAGTAATTCATTAAAAATAAATTAGATAATTATACTCTTCTAAAATATTTATTATATACATATTATACAAATTAAATGACTAAATATATTTTTAATACATAAAATTTCAAAATAAGCTCGAATCATCCAATAGTCGAATTAAGACTTATTTTCTAGGTATGGGTCTAGTTGAATATACCATATTTAATAACATAACAACTTGAATAAAATCAGGAATAATCAGTGAATTGTTTCAAATACAGGTCAATCAATTGATATAAATTTGAGTTATCTGTATCTACTTAGCATTCATATTCTACACATAGAAGAACTAGTGTTTAATTTTATAGTTTTTGTCACGCCCCGAACTCACGGATGGGTCTTAGGTGTGAATATAGTAACCTAACCTGTCCTGTATCAATTAAAAGATACATGATACTACACTGAACAAGGGTCCAACCTTGTGGGGTACACGTACACCCTATACACATTCACATACATATCCATACTCATCAAATACACAGTAGAAATGTTCTTTCTATACATACATCATACAATACCAGAATCTATACATAAACAAAATTTACGTTCCCAAAATATAGTACGTACTCCGGGTGTCTACAAAACCGAACAATGACAACCCGATTACAAAATTCGTACTTACGCAGGTACTAAACTTAGCTAATCGACAACCACACTCCCAAACGTTAGGATGCTAGTTTCGGCTACTTGAAGGACTTGAAAAACATTTGTATATTCAGGGTGAGACACCTCTCAGTGAGGAAGAAAATAGGTTATATCAATGTGTGGTATACAAGTGTTATTTCGACGTAAAACATAACACAATACAGTTTTAGTATTTTCACAATCCAGTTCCAATACATATGATACCATATGGTCAGTGTCGTCACACTCAAGCACATGATACCCTACAATAATCGAAACCTCACAGTGATATCGTTGCCAGTACGGTGTCCACTCATACCCATCGGTGACCAGCGGGAACAAACAGACGATATTTCACACCCTCAGATATAGAGCCGGACACTCTCGCCCACGGTAATTAGCCGAGACATGGTGTCATCGTACGGTAATTAGCCGCCCTTAACTGTTTTACAAAACTTGGAACAATTTTGAAACTCATGTTCTTATACTCATCAGCATACGATAATTAGCCGCCCCTTGCTGTTTTACAAAACTTGGAACATTTTACATACAACAGTTTATTCCATACTTATTTGAGCATACACAAATCATATCATTTTCAGTTCGAGAAACACAGTTTAATACAAATACAGGTGCGGTCATCCCATTACTACCATTTTATACAACATATGATTTTCTAACCAAAATAGAGAAGATACCCGAAACCCAAAATTTTTCCAAAAATTGTAACTCGAAAATCCCACATTTTAACCCAATAGATTTTCCCAAATAAGCAGTCAAAACATACATACGATCATAAACTACAGGTTTACCAATCCTGATTTCAAAAATAAGTAATATAAATAGAATCCCCTTACCTTAACCCGAAAACCAAAACACGAACTCTACGACACCAAAACTATGAACCGAATTCCCAAAACCTAAACATACAAGAACATACTTCACTATAATTCTTACTACTACATATATACCAAAACGAAAACAAAATTGGACCTTTACCTCGGTTTTGGGTCAAAACCCAAAAATCCTCGAAACGAATTTCTGATCTATTATAAACATAGAGATTCCTCTCCTAATCCACGTGGTAACGTTGGATCGTTGATTCCGAAAACTGACGGCCTAAAATCCTAGAGAGAGAGAGAGAGAGAGAATTCGAGTTCTAGAGACAGAGAGGTTTTTGGTTTCTTAACCATTAAGCAGGTGAAAAAGATATTTATAAACAAGTTGACCTGGCCAGAATCGTCAACGAGACGGCGTCCTCATCGACGAGCCACAAAAGGAAGTTTGTTGACGCCAAAGTGGCTTCATCGACAAGCCCGAGATTTCAGGATTTCCCAAAATCTCTTTGCATTTCCTCTCGACGAGCTACTGAATCTCATCGCCGAGCTAAACAAGAGGCTTCGTCGACAGGCAAAGAAGCCTTATTGACAAGCCCTGCAAATTTTTACCTTTAAATTTTCCTTCTCTTTTTTTCATTTATTTAATACACTTACCTCAGGTTGGGTTCTTACAACCTCCTCTCCTTACAAAAATTTCATCCTCAAAATTTGTAATCTCTCATTTACCAACTCAACTACATATCCAAACGCATACCCGACTCTAGAAAGAGCCGGTGGCCACTCACATAGCAGCCCCGTCCCAAATACATACATACTTTCACTTATGGCGGAGGAATACCGTGGTTAAATACATACTATCTCGGGAGTTCACAATATTACAAAATCCTCCCAGAGACCAACCACACAACATTACTACAATAGCAGAATATTACATATACACATACCCAAACCGATCATGCTATCAAAACTACTACTCGGAAAGACTGTGGATATTTCTAGCGTATTTTCGTCTCTAACTCCCAAAAAGCTTCCTTAACCACGTGATTCTGTCACAGTACCTTCACTAATGGTATCTCCTTGGTATGCAACTTCTGAACTTTACGGTTCAGAATCTGAACGAGTATCTCCTTGGTACAAAATTTCTGAACTTTACGGTCCAAAATATGAACGAGTATCTCCTCATACGCCAAAGCATCCCTAATATCTAAAGATTCTTAACTAATCACATACGACGGATCCGACACGTACCTTCTCAACATGGATAGGTGGAACATATCATGGATCCACGAGATAGCTGGGGGTAGTGTAGGCCACCAGACCCACTCATTCCAGTACTTAAATTGTCCTATATACCTCGGGCTCAGCTTACTCTTCCTTCCAAATCTCACCACCCCTTTCATCGGAGAGATTCTTAGAAATATCTTACCCCCAACCTCAAACTCCAACTCACGACGGTGAACATCCGTGTAGCTCTTCTACCAACTCTGAGCTGATTTAATCCTATCCTTGATCAATCTGACCTTCTCAGACGTCTGCTATACGAGTTCGGGCCCTAATATTTGCCGTTCACCGACTTCATCCCAATACAGAGGAGACCGACACCTCCGACCATACAACACCTCGAACGGTGCCATCCTGATACTAGCATAGAAGCTATTGTTATAGGCAAACTCCATTAATTGTAGAAACTAAATCCAACTACCACCGAAGTCTAACACACAAGCTCGTAACATATCCTCTAAATCTATATCGTCCTCTCTAACAGTCCATCAGTCTGGGGGTGGAACGCTGTACTAAAAGTAAGCTTCGTCCCCATTGCGTTCTATAAGTTCTTCTAGAATCGAGAAGTGAATCTCGGGTCTCGATTTGAAATAATGGACATCAGTATCCCGTGCATTCTGACTATCTCCTACACGTACAAATCTTCTAACCTACTCAAAGAGTAGCTAACCTTCATCGGTATGAAGTAAGCAGATTTAGTCAACCTGTCCGCGATTACCTAAATGACATTCTGCCCATGTAGTGTTGGTGGCAACCCGATGACAAAGTCCATGGAAATATGCTCCCATTTCCACTCCAGAATACTCAATGGCTATAATGGCCTTGTCGGCCTCTGATGTTCAACTTTCACCTGCTAAAACGTCAGACATTGCTCCACAAATAGTGCAATCTCCCGTTTCATGCCACTCCACCAGAAAGATTCGCGCAAATCTCAATACATCTTCGAACTACTCAGATGTACCGTATATAAGGAATGATGCGCCTCCTCTAGAATCGTCCTCCTTATCCCCTCGTCGTTCAGAACACATAGCCTGGTCCCAAACCTCAGCATACCTCCCTCAGAGATTTTAAAATCTGCAGCCAACCCTTATTGCACTTTCTCTACAACCTCAACTAACTCCGCATCATTAGCCCACGCGGCTTTAATCCTCTCAAATAACGTCGGCTGGTTCACCAAGCTAGCAATGAAAATCTGATGATTACCATCCACCAACTCCATGCCTAGACTTTCCAAATCTCGCCTGATATGATGCTGACCTACTACTATAAATATTGACTTGTGCTCTGACTTCCGACTCAACGCATCAGCTACCACTTTAGCTTTCCTTGGATGATAGCTAATGGTGCAATCGTAGTCCTTAATCAGTTCAAACCACCTTCTTTGCCTCATGTTCAACTCCTTTTGTGTGAAAAATTATTTGAGGCTCTTATGATCCGTGAAGATCTCACACTACTCACCGTATAAGTAGTGTCTCAAGATCTTCAACGCATATACTACCACCGCCAACTCCAGATCGTGCATGGGGTAATTCTTCTCGTACTCCTTGAGTTGCCGAAAAGCATAAGCAATTACTTTCCCCTGTTGCATCGGCACACATCCCAAACCCTTCAGCAATGCGTCGCTGTAAATCATAAAACCACTGTCCCCAGATGGGATGGTTAAAACTGGAGTAGTGACCAGTCGGTGTTTTAACTCCTAGAAACTCTGCTCGCACTCACCAGTCCAATCAAACCTCACACCCTTCCTCGTCAACCATGTCAGAGGGCCAAATAACTTAGAGAATTCCTCCACGAACCGCCGATAGTACCCAGCCAGTCCTAGGAAACTCTGAACATCTTGCATGCTCTTCAGTTTCACCTAGTCAACCACTGCTTCTATCTTTCCAATATCAACTGAGATACCACCCTTCGACACAACATGGCCTAGAAACACGACCTAATTCATTTTGAACTCGCATTTCTTTAGCTTAGCATGCAACTTCTTCTCTCATAGGACCTAGAGTACCAACCTCAAATGGTTTCCGTACTCTTCCGAACTCTTTGAATATATCAGAATATCGTCAATGAATACCACTACAAACTGATCCAGGTATTCATATAAAACCCTGTTCATTAGGTTCATAAATACCATCGGAGCGTTATCAACCCAAAAGGCATAACTAAAAACTCGTAGTGACTGTATCTGGTTCTGAAAGCTGTCTTCGCTACATCCTTAGTCCTAACTTTCACCTGATGATACCCTGACCGTAGATCAATCTTCGAAAAGACATGTGTTCCCTGTAGCTGGTCAAACAGATCATCTATACGAGGCAACAGGTATTAGTTCTTCACTGTTACCTTATTAATCTCACGATAATCAATGCACATTTGCATCGACCCGTCCTTCTTCCTCACGAACAACATTGGAGCTCCCTAAGGTGAAACACTAGGTCTGATAAAGCCCTTGTCCAGTAATCCTGCAACTGCTCCTTCAACTCTCTAAGTTCAGCTGGAGCCATTCGGTATAGAGGTTTAGAAATTGGCACCTTACGTGGTAGTAGATCAATAGCGAACTCCACCTCCTAATCAAGAGGTAAAACAGGTAAGTCTTCCGGAAATACATCCGAAAATTTGTTAACCACTCGGATATCTTCAAATTTCAAATCATCTCGAGGTGGTTCCTTCTCATAAGCTAGGTACCCCTGACAACCCTCCAAGAGTAACCTTCTCACCTGTATAGATGATAGAATATATGGTGTCGATTGCACACACGATCCCAAAAACTCATACTCCTACACTCTAGGAGGTTTGAACACTACTAGCTTCCTACGACAATCAATCACCGCATAGCTAAAGAATAACCAATCCATCCCCAGTATGACGTCAAATCCACACATGTCATACACTACTTGGTTCCTCGGTAGCAGCCTTCCCTGAATAACCACTGGGCAGTTCCTCAACATTCTACTACAAATCGTTACACTCCCATTCAGTGTAGCCATAGACAACCACTCATACATCACTTGGGTTTCAACCCCACACAGTTGCACAAAACTAGCAGATATAAAAGAATGGGTTGCTCCCGAATCAAACAAGTCAACAACTCTATTTGAAAGCAATAACATTGTACCTGTCACCACGTTTCCCACATGTTCCGCTTCTGTTGGAATAAGAGAGTACACCCTCGTCAGAGCCGTGTTTGCCTGATAGTTCCCTCGAGGCATCTAATTACTTCCACAGTTCTGGCTCTGTGCAGGCATATCACTTCTCTGTGCTTGACAGTTTTGGGATATGTGGCCTGGTTTGCCATAGTTGTAGCAGTTACCCCAGAACGACTAGCATTCACTGTTATGTCATTTACGACATCTAGTGTATGGTGCGGAAGATGGATCCCCCTGCGAACCCTGCCATTTGGTATTCTGGCGATAACCCGAACTATAGTTCTTCTTCTTCTTCCACTATCCCTATCGAAGACCAGACTGAGAACCAGAAGATACTGGCCTCTTCCTCTGTTTTTGTACCACCTCATCCCCCTGGAGGTCAGCCTCGACTATGGTAGCTTTATCCATCAGAACAGAAAACACTCGAATCTACAACATACCTACAAGCCTGCGAATGTCCTTCCTCAGACCCTTCTCGAACCTCCAAGCCTTCTTATACTCGTTCGAGATCAAATACTGTGCGAAACGAGATAACTCAATATATTTGGAAACATATCTCTGCACTGTCAGGGTTCCTTGAGTCAGGCTTGAGAACTCATCAGCCTTCGCATCTCGAGTGGAAGCCGGGAAGTATCTTCCTAAAAATACCTCCTTGAAACAGCTCCAAGTCATACCAGATGGACCAGCTCTCTGCTTCTCAAGCAGACTCATAGTCTTCCACCATCTTTTCGCTTCTCTTGCCAGTTGAAAGGTAGAATAGAGAACCTTCTGTTGGTCGATGTAGTGCAAAACTTTCAATATCTTCTTGGTCTTCTACACCCAATTCTCTACTACTATCGGATCGGGTCTTCTCGTAAACGTCGGAGGGTGCATGCGAGTGAACCTCTCTATGGTACAACCCGTGGCAGTAGGAAAGTGCTCACGTCTCCTAACACTTCACCCGATCTCTTGTATGACCTACATCGTCAAACCCCAAGGCATAGAAGGAGACCCATCACTCGCGGTTCCTTTAGAACTACTTTCCAAGTTGTTATCCTTGAGCTTCATTCTGAAAATAAGATAGGAATCAATTAGAATTCCTATATTCTACACAGTTAACACAATCATTGAAAGTTAATCATGTTAACTACAACTCTCATGGGTCCAAGCCTGTTTTACCACACCGACATGAAACCATCAATGGTTTACTGTGGTTTTACTGAAATCGTCATTCCACGAAAAACACAAAGCATCGCCAATAAGTCCCCGTCTAGCAACAAAACAACCCTCGACCTACTTTACCCATTTCCTACATCTTATACTCTAGTATGTACACATAGTTACGCCTAACCAAGTCTACAATACCTAACAACCTGGTTGTTGCTCTAATACCAAGTTGTCATGCCCCGAACCAGCGGATGGGTCCCAGGTGTGAATATAGTAACCTAACCTGTCTTTATATCAATTAAAACATACATGATACTACACTGAATGAGGGTCTGACCCCGTGGGGTACACATACACCCTACACACATTCACATACATACCCATACTCATCTAATACGCAGCGAAAATGTTCTTTCGATACACATATCATACGAAACCAGAGTCTATACATAAATATAATCTTCATTCCCAAAATACAATATGTACTCTGGGTGTTTGCAAAACCCAACAATGAAAACTCGGTTACCAAACCTGTGCTTACGCAGGTACTAAATGCAGCTAACCGACAATCATGCTCCTGAACGCTAGGATGTTAGTTTCGGTTACTCGAAGGACCTAAAAAACATTTGTATATTTAGGGTGAGACACCTCTTAGTAAGGAAGAAAAAATGTTATATTAGTGTGTGGCATACAAGTATTATTTCGACATAAAACATAACACAATACAGTTCTAGTAATTTCACAATCCAGTTCCAGTACATACGATACCAAACATATGGTCAGTGTCGTCACACTCAAGCACATGATACCTTGTAATAACCGAAGCTTTACAGCGATATTGTTGCTAGTACGGTGTCCACTTACACCCATCGATGACTAGCCGAAACAAACAAGCGATATTTCACACCCTCGAATATAAAGTCGGACACTCTTGCCCACGGTAATTAGCCGAGACATAGCGTCAGCGTATGGTAATTAGCTGCCCCTGGCTATTTTACAAAATCTGGAACAATTTTGGAACTCATGTTCCTATAGTCATCAGCATACGGTAATTAGCCGCCTCTAACTATTTTACAAAACCTGGAACATTCTACATACAACAGTTCATTCCACACTTATTTGAGCGTACACAAATCATATCGTTTTCAGTTCAAGAAATACAGTTTAATACAAATACAAGTACGGTCATCCCATTACTGCCATTTTAAACAACATATGATTTTCCAACCAAAATAGAAATGATACTCGAAACCCCAAATTTTTTCAAAAATTGTAACCCTAAAATCCTGCATTTTTACCTAATAGATTTTCCCAAATAAGTAGCCAAAACATACATACGATCGTAAACTATAAGTTTACTGATCCCGATTTAAAAAATAACTGATATAAACAGAATCCCATTACCTTAACCTGAAAACCAAAACACGAACTCTATGACTCCAAAACTACGAGTCGAGTTCCCAAAACCTAAACATCCAAAAACTATACTTCACTATAATTCTTACTACTACATATTTACCAAAACGAAAAGGAAATTAGAACCTTATCTCAATTTTGAGTCAAAACCCGAAAATCCTCGAAACGAATTTCTGATCCGCTATAAACGTAGAGATTCTCTTCTGATTCGCGTGGTAACGTTGGATCATTGATTCCGGCAACTAACGACCTGAAATCCTAGAGAAAGAGAGAAGATTCGAGTTATATATATATATATATATATATATATATATATATATATAGAGAGAGAGAGAGAGAGAGAGAGAGAGAGAGAGAGAGAGAGAGAGAGAGAGAGAGAGAGAGAGAGATTTTTGGTTTCTGACCCATTAAGCAAGTGAAAAAGATATTTATAAACAAGTTGACCCGGCCAGACTCATCGATGAGACGATGTCCTCGTCGACGAGCCACAGATGGAAGTTCATCGACGCCAAAGTGGCCTCGTCGACGAGCCTGAGATTTCAGGATTTCCCAAAATCTCTCGGCATCTTCTCGTTGACGAGCTACTGAATCTCGTCGCTGAACTAAACAAGAGGTTTCGTCAACAGGCAAAGAAGCCTCGTTGACGAGCCTTGCAAATTTTTACCTTTTAAATTTTCCTTCTCTTTTCTTCATTTATTTAATACACTTCCCTTGGGTTGGGTTCTTATAGTTTTAATTTATAAAAAATGAATTTTGAAGTTTACGTTTTTTTAACACTTTGTTTGATAGGTTACTTGAATTTAAAAATACCGAGTTATCTTTTATTTGTTTTATGTTGTGTTTAATCATTAAATTTTCAATAAATTACATCTAACAAACATTTTGTAACATTAGAATTACTATGTATTTTTTATTTATCATTATATTTTATTTATCATGTATTTTCTAAAAAATTGAAATAATACTATACTTTTTTGTTGTATTAATGTCAATTAGTTGATCCAATGTGATAAGCCAGTAGTTAAATTGCGACTTATTTTTTGGATCAGGTTGAATATACCATATTTAATAACAAAACAATTTGAATTAAATCAGGAGTAACCAGTGAATTGTTTCAAATAAATGTCAATCAATTAATATAAATTTGAGTTATCTTTATCAACTTAGCATTCATGTCCTACACATAGAAGAACTAGTATTTAATTTTATAGTTTTAATTTATAAAGAATGAATTTTGAAGTTTACGTTTTTTAACACTATGTTTGATAGGTGACTTGAATTTAAAAATAATGAGTTATCTTTTATGTGTTTTATGTTGTGTTTAATAATTAAATTTTTAATAAAGTACATCTAACAAACATTTTGCAGCATTATAATTACAAGGTATTTTTTATTTATCAATAAATTTTATTTATCATATATTTTCTTAAAAAAAATGAAATAATAAGAGAAATTTTTGTTATATGAATGTCAATTGGTTGATCCAATGCGATTGAACTGTTGGACCAATCAATTCAAGAATTACTTAAATTTTTGATTTGTTTAGTCAATTTTTAAGATATTATATTGATCAATTTTCTTAATTTAACTTATCAAATCAATGTCATTTTAAAATATCACTTTATTATATGTAATTTTTTTTTCCACATATACTTAACAAGTTGACTAAGATTATTAATCTATGCTTCATTTTATGAATAAAATTAAATTTTAAAGAATTTTTATTAATTTTTAAAAACTTGACGGGCTCCCAAATTTTAGATTTGAAGTTGTATTAGATTTGAATAAGATTTAATATAAAATTATATTAAAATTGAGAGCATAAATTTTACATATTAAATTTAAATTTATGTAAATTTAAATAAATTTTAATATATTTTTATATTATATCCTTTTCAAATCCAAATCCAATTTCAAATTGAAAGGCAATCTCCTAAGGAAACTGATTGTAGCCCAAAAAATGTGTGCCCCAGCTCCATCTTTGGTTTCCCGCCAAAAATTAAAGCACAAAAAAAATAAAATGTCTGTGCGCTTCAACTCGGCTACACAGCGCTCTCTCTCTCTCTCTCTCTAGGGATGGTTGCCAAAGACGAGAAAGATTCCAGCCTAGCAAACGAAACCCTAGATAATGAACAGTCTACTGCTCCTCATGTTCTTCAAATCGTCCAAGCAGTTCTCTTGGCCATGGAAGCTCCTGAGGTGACCCATTTCGTCAAAATTTTCCCTGTCTTAGTGTTTATTTGCATTTTCCGTGCTCCAGTTCATTTAGTTGAGAGACTTAGGGTTTCTTTCTGCCTTTGGACAAACGCAGCTTCATATGCTCTGTAATTTTGATTTGGGAGTGTCCTTTTAGAAATTCTTATTTCCAAAGAACTTATTTCTTAGGTTCTCAGTTCCAAATCTTTTCCAAGAAAACAAATTTGTAGAAAAAAAGAAAACGATTTGTTTTTTGTTAAAATGAATTGTTGGAAAGAAAGAAAACAAGCACCAATATCCCGTATTTTTACTTTCAGATTGGAAATGCGGAGATTTTGCTGCACAATTTTTTTTCGGCATGATTTTTTGGGAGACTGTACCAAGCGCATCTGCTTTCTAAAACGCATGGAAACTCAAGAAAACTTCGACACCCTGTTGGAGAATGATGCCAATTTACAAACTCTATTCTGTTTTCATCTCTTCTTTGACGTTTTCGTTTAATAATCCAACAGAATTTGGTTTGAGACTTGGGCGTTGACTAAACTTTTTAAATAGTCACTTCTCAATCTTCATGCTTGCAATTTTGTACATAGGCAGATTTTTAATCGTGTATTGATGTTTTTTTTTTTTTTTTCAGGGTCTAAAGCCGCCACTCTTGAAAAATTTGTACTATGTGCTTGTTAGTTTGACTTTAGACATACCAGCCTGTTCTAACTCCAGAGTGGCTTCAAATAACTTGGATTTGGAATTCCGACCAAATGGTTCCAAAAGGATGTTCAGATATTTATGTGATCTCTCTGATAATATTTTCAGAGAACTTCCTAAGAGGTTTAGAGAGTTATTCACTGCTTTACATGATTCTTCTAGTGTACAAGCAAGCTCGGATTTTGATATATGGGCCATGGCTGAAGAATTCAATCTTATTTTGAGATGTTGTTTGGTTTTCTTGAACTTGCTTGAGTATGACCTAAATCTTCTTTTGGAAAAATGCCGAGTCCTTCTTGCAATACTTAGCAGACTATGTTCTTCAAACTTCATTCATGGTGGTAAGAGAAATGCCTTCAGCTTTAAGAAGTTTGTTTCTTGTGAAGGTGCTTATGGCAATAATGTTAACATCACCTCCTTTTCCGAGGATTACATTGCCACTTTATCCTTCTTAGAACAGTCTGATCCGTGCCTTCCTTCTTTACGTCCAATGCTTGAGGTAATTTCGATGATGCCAACTTCTAGTTGTATTTATAGAAAAGCATGAGTTAAGCAATGCCTCATTTTTGGATGCAAAGTGTTATGCTAATAGGATGTTCCAGAAGCTGAGGTTTGATTCCATAAATATGGACAATCACACTAGCAACTGAGTCCATAAAATTTGTTACTGTTCATATAATCAAAAAATTTCTTGGCTAATAGTTGCTTGGAAAATAAGATTTTCCACAAAGTAAAATAGTTTAGTTTGAACAACAAACAACAGATTGTTTTGTATTGTGGACTGACAAATATATGACATCTGATATCTGTGTTCAGAGTGTCGAGGCACTTGCATTTTATCGCATGCTTCTTAAATTGCAGTTTTTCTGAATGTAATAGTATCTATTGAAAGTGTTTCCGGTCTTTGTTTTTTTTACAATGTAATGTGATATAAATTGAACGACATCAAATCTGTAGACATTATCTTGTGCTAGCCCATAGATCATGGCACATCTGTGGGGATAAGAGCCCAACTGTGTTTTCAAAGGCAAATGTCTAGAGTAGGGCACCGCACCCACTTTGTGTAAGACATCAAGGCAATAGTTGTGCCCTCCATTACACCAATTGTTTAAAAAATATTAGAAAATAAATTTTAGTAAAAAGATACATGGTTTTAAATAAGTGCCATTACATTATAGAATTTCAAGGCCAAGATACCAATGCAGACCATTACAGTGGTGGGTAAAAAATCGCAGCTGTAATGGCCATTATGCTTCCGTAACGGGCCGTAATGGGCGTTATGCTTCTGTTACAGGCTGTTACACCCTATTACACTATCGTTCCCTGCCGTAAGCCCTATATACTGAAAAATACCTCATTTTTTCCTGATTTTTCTGAGTTTTGGTGCATTTCTCCTTCTCACTAAAGTCAACCAGCTTAGATCCAGTGATCTATGGCTTCCAAAACAGAAATTTGTGCTTTGAATTGCCATCTAACAGTGATCTATGGCATCCCCTTCCCTTTGTCTGAAATTTTATCCATTTGGGAAGAAATTTGTTGCTGTTTGGAAGTGATTTGGGTAGATTTGAGTAAGAAATCAAGCTAGAGGCTTAGATCTTCCCAACAATTATCAATCTAATTCTTCCTAAGCAGTCTCCAATGTGGATCTTCCCAAGGTCTT
Organism: Malania oleifera; assembly: GCF_029873635.1. Lineage (NCBI taxonomy): Eukaryota > Viridiplantae > Streptophyta > Magnoliopsida > Santalales > Ximeniaceae > Malania > Malania oleifera. The sequence continues at coordinate 24,068,542 of NC_080424.1, read as the reverse complement.
GCTTCTTGCCTTACATCAATTCTCCCCTAGTTAGAAAAAATTCAGCCTTGAATTTTGAATTGTTGGAGGATCAAAATGGATAAGCAAACTTGGACTTTTCAAAAGCCAATGCTTAAATGAGGTAAGAAATCACGTTCCATTGGCAGCGCCATAAACTTGACTGGAGAATTAGAATCAATGAACTCATTAGGTATGACAAACTCTACAATAGGAATGTTTGAAGGACTTCGGAAGTCTTCAAATGCTTCCATTGTCTTGCTTGTAGTGTTTTCAGTTTAAGTAACTTTGACATGATCACTAACTGCTTATTCTTTGTCCTGGTTGGTTGGTAGAGTAGGCTTCAAAATGATATTCTTCCCTTTGTAGCGGACGATATATGTCTTCCCATGTCCTTGAGTTGCACTTGAATCATCCAACCAAGGTGAACCAAGTTGTACATGGTCAATGCTCATGGGTATGATGTCACACCAAACATGATAAAATCACCCATTTGATTAGGAACTAAACATCTTTCACAAACATGTATGGTAATGTTGTAAATCTAAGATATCTCATAAGGCAGTGGGTGAGGTTCCGAATGAAGTTGCATACGAGTGACTCCATTTCTAGAAACCATGTTCATAGGACATCTTGCATCAATGATGAATTTGCATACAGTTCCTCCACACTTGAGAAATGTGTGGAAATGCTTGAAATTGTGCCCAAGGTATGATAATGGCATTCCTTTGTCCAATAATTTGTCACCATGTTGTTAGATTTATGAATATATATGCTGCAGCTATATATAACACCAACAGCCCTTTAACACAATTTCCCACAAGCCTTACTCCCAATTTCTCAAAAACTATTTCGAATTCACCTTGATATTGATTGCCTTGCTGAATGAAACAAATTCACAAAGAAAACTCACATATTACAGCAGAAAAACCTGATTTTTTAATGCTGGCAGTGACAATTTCTAGGGTTTGGTGCCAAATTGTCACCCTTGCTTGCAATATGTTGTGTCCACAAGTAAAATATCTCCTTGCAGATCAAAATATCATGGAGAAAACCCAAAATATCATGGCTGGAGCAAATTCTTGCGAAATTGGAACAATGAGAAGGCTTAGGGAGGGTTTGACTCATAGGTCGCTGGCGCATGGGGCGCATGAGCCATCGGTGGCGACTTTTCGGCGATGAGTTTTGGGGCGAAGGGAGATCAAGGGATGGGGAGTATAGTGGTGTTGGTGGTGTGATGAGAAAGGCACAGGAGATTAGGGTTTTCGAAGTGCCAACGACTTGGAGATGTTTTGGCCGGTATGTGGGGTGTCTTCCGGTGGTTGGATGATGATGAAAACTGGAGGGGAAGAGGTGCGGGGGGTTCTGTTTTTGGTGATGTGGGTGGTGTTGTAGAGCCTAAGCTGGAAATTAGGTTTCAAAAAATGGGGCATGAGTAGAATTTTCTGAAAAGATAAGAATTGCATAACTTCTTGGATTTTTTTTAACTGAAATTTTAGAATAGTGATGATGAGATGAGAAACTAATAGAGAAGGAGAGATTAAGGGAGAGAATGGAAAAACAAAGATCGATATTTGGTTCTGATACCAAATTTCTAGCTTAGACTCTACAATTTTCATTGTCGTCCGACCATTGGAGAACATCCCACGCGCCAGTCAAAACATTTCAGCCATCGGCACTTTGAAAACCCTAACCTCTTGTGCTTTTCTCATTACACCACCAACACCACTATATTCCCCATCCATTGAATCTCCCTTCGCCCCAAAAATCATCTTCGGAAAGTTGACCCACGAGTGGATTCTCCCTGAGTCATCTATTGGTTCCAGTTTTGAGAGAATTTGCTCCAGCCATGATATTTTAGATTTTCTCCATGATATTTTGACTTGCAAGGAGATATTTTGTTGTGTACACAATATATTGCAAGCAAGCACGATAATTTTGGCATGAAACCTTGAAATAGCTGCTGCCAGAATAAAAAATCAGGTCTTATTGCTGCAATTTGAGAGTTTTGTCAGAATTTGTTTCATTCAGCATGACACTCAAGATCTAAGATGAACTCAATATATTTCTTGAAAATTGGGAGTCAAATTTATGGTTTTGCATGATTAGTTTTAGAATTGTGGGCAAGTGTGTTAAGAACTCTTGGTGATATATAGTTGCAGTATATGTAAGTCCAGCAATATGGTGACAAATTATTGGACAAAGGAATGGCACTTATCATACCTTGGGCACAATTTCACACGTTTCTCAAGTGTGGAGGAAATGTATGCAAATTCATCATTGATGGAAGATGTCCTATGAATGTGGTTTCTAGAAATGGAATCATTTGTATGCAACTTCATCCCCAACCTCACCCACTGCCTTATGAGATATCTTGGATTGACAATATTACCATGTTTGTGAAAGATGTTTAGTTCCTATCCAAATTGGTGACTATTTTGATAATGTTTGGCGTGATATCATACCCATGAACATTGGCCATGTATTATTTGGTATTCCTTGGTTGGATGATTTGGGTGCAACTCAAGGACATGGGAACACATATGTCTTTCACTACAAAGGAAGGAAAATCATTTTGAAGCTTGCCTTACCAACTAACCAAGACATGTCAAAGTTACTCAACTTGAAGACACTACAAGCAAGACAATGGAAGTGTTTGATGACATCCATTGTCCTTCAAACATTCTTATTGTAGAGTTTGTCATCCCTGATGAGTTCATTGATGCTAATTTTCTAGTCAAGTCTGGTGCTGCTAATGGAACGTGATTTCTTGCCTAGTTGATTAGTGGAGAGAATAGAAGATGAAAGAACTAAGAGAATTTCAGAATGCAGTGTCAGAGAAAGGAGAAGACAAGAAGAAGGAAGAAATAAAGAGAGGAGGATAAACTGCTGCAGGCAGAGTAGTGGGTTAAGGACAGAGCAGAAAATAGAGGGAAGGAGCTGCTGGATAGCAGAGAGAACGGAGAAAGAGAAGGAACAGTGAAGGCAAACAGAGATGAGGAAAGAAAAGAATACGAGGAAAGAAGAGAAGAGTGAGGGAGAATGGGTGGACTGAAAGCTAGAGAACAAAAAGAGAAGAGAGAAGAAGAAGAAGAAGCAGATAGGGAGCGAGAAGTTACTGAACAGAGGAGAGAAGGAAAGAAGAAGAGAGGGAGAAGAATAGGGCAGAAGAGAAGAGAAAAGGGGACAATGTGGGGATTAAAATGGAAGAATGGAGGTCAAAGTTGGGCTCTGATACCAAATGATGTAGGGACAACATCAAGGTTCTGCAGCCATGGGAGAATTTAGAAGAAAAAGAAGAGAGGGAGGAAAGGGAATGGAGGAGAGAGTAGATACCAAGGGGCAACTCATGTTCAATTCCAATTCAAAATCATCAACAACTGCCTACAACATGGCTTTCACACACTATTTATAAAAAAGCCTCTCTTCACATGATATTACACATAAACACCTAAAACTACATTACATTACAAACATACCCCTACTTTACACAAATATTGCAAACATACCTCTAAATACACATAATCCTGCACTAATTAATAGTAAACAAACATAATAAACTACTAACAAAACTCAACAATCCTCGATCCAGTTCTTCTAAGTATTCTCCAACCCAAGGTCTTGCTTCTTACCCTACATCAAAGGGGGTTTAGGAATGGGAGGCACTTTGTGTTCGTGAGTTCCTAACTTCCTGTTCATGGGTTTGCCTACTTGCTAGCATGTACAATTTATCCCACTCTACTCTTATTTAAGGCATGTTTGGTATCATTGCCGTTTTCTATTTTCTGTTTTTTTTTCTCCACTGTGAAAAAACATATTATAAAAATGCGATTGTTTCTGTTGCCGGTTTTCAGCTGTTTGCCAAAACACTAAAAACCAAATTTTATGGTTTTCAGTTGTTTTGACAACCTATTGCTAGAAAATTTAATATCCAAAAATAGTTATTTTGGATTAAGTTATTCATTTTATACATTTTTAAATTAAAATAAAAAATTAAATGATCATATGAATTTAAATATAATTAAAATAAAAATATACATAAATTTCAAAAAATAGTAATAAAGCCAATTACAAAATAATTTTACTATTTTTCAATTGTCATGTCCAATAAAATTTTTATTGTAAAGTAAATTTTGAAAGTAGAATAATTATAATAAATTTTATTTTTATTATAGTAATTTTTATTGTGTTTTATTTGTAATTTTATTATTTTAGTCATATTTTTATAAATATTTTGATTTAAAGATGAAAATGTGAATTTTTTTTAATTAGGTTTTTAACTTGTATTAGTTTTATAAATGTTAACCAAACAGGTTGCTGGCTTCTAGCTTTTAGTTTCTGTTTTTGGCTTTTGGTTTTCGTTTCTTTAATTTTTGACAATGATACCAAAATGCCCCTTATTTATTTATTTATTGCTAAAGTAGGTTAAGCAGCTTATTAGCTTAGTTAATTAATTTGCTGCTTATGACTTAAGCTTAAACAATGCTTATAGCTTAAGTGCTTAATTAATTAATTTTCTACTTATAGCTTAAGTTATGCAACATTTATAGCTTGGCTATTTCCACTTACTATTTAGTTTCTTATACTTTTAATTGCTAATTTTCTACGTTTATAGCTTAACTAATTAATTTACTTAATGAGCCTGAATTGCCTAATCCCTAATGGCCTGAATTGCTATGCTTAGTTATTGGTATTTTTAATTTTATATTTTAAAAATTAAAATTGTAGAAAGTACAAAAGAAAATATAACTATTTAGTACTAACTATTAAGTATTAAGTACAATGAAACTATTATCTATTTAGTCTTAAATTGCTTAATGGGCCTACATTGCTTAACCCCTAATGTCCTATATGTAACTATTTCACATACTGATACTGATATTAATGAATTTCATGTGTATGTATAATTGTATATTGATTCATTTTATGTCTCTAATTAATTTGTTTTTATTTTCAATTACATTTCTAAATTTTTTAATCATTAAGTAGTGGAAAGTATAAAAAATGTGATTTTTCCTGTAAACAACACACTAAAATTAATATAAAAATCATGTTGCATGTTAAAACGTGTTTGTTCATTGAATAAAAGTGGTCAAATTAAAAATCATGTTTTAAAGGATTCCATGCTTATTCTTCAATTTTGGCATTATGCATGAAAAAAATTCATGGCTGCCGCAACCACTTCCCATTATGTAACATCCACTTCTCCTATGTCTTGCGACACATGCAACCGCAATTTAAAACTATGAAAAGATAATAGAGGATTTCAATAACAAAAAAATTTATGAACATAAAATTATTTATACTGATTTGTATCTTGTAATTGTTAAGGGGGAAAGTTCGGAGTTTACATGCAAGTGTTCATGAATGCTATAGAGGAGGCAGCATCTTAGTGGTTCTATGAAGTTGCCACGTTGTCCACACCCCAAGGAGAAGGTCAATCACGACCTTCACTCTAGCAACCATAGCTTGGTTGCCATAATAGGCCTTGCAAATAAGGAGAGTGGGCATAAAATGTGTCCATACATTGGCAAATGACTAATTGGCCATGATTGAGGTGAATCCTGGATTACTTGCTGAGGTAGTTGAGAAGCACCTTGAGTTGTCAATAAATATCATTAGACGGTTCCTCATTGTTCTTGAGGAAGCACGTTTCTCGAGTACTTCTGCTCATAGTTGTCAAATTGAAAATTCGAATTGAAATTCCACTTTTGGGAGTCGAGAATTGAGAATCGAATGGAATAGTAAGATTTGGTAAATTTTCAAAAATCATATCTAAATGACATGCATATGTTGATATACAAACAAGCAGCAAAATGATAAAATACAATTAACTTTTGATAATAAAAGAATCATATTTCATGTGTAGGCTTCCCTAAACAAATGAAAGGCAAGAGAATGAGTTAGGAAATATTAATAAAATAATGAACTTTATGCTGTTAAGGGAAGGAATCAAGAAAAAAAAAAAAGCTTTTAGTGTTTATCAATTTAAAAAAAAAAATAAAAAATATTTCATGCATATTATTTCTCGGATTAAAAATAAAAAAACAATTAACCTAAAAAATTGATGTAATTGAACAAACTACTAAAAGAACAAATTTTTGAATCTTAATAACACAATGAAACATAAGTATCACCATAGCCGTTGAATGTTTCGCTCCTTAATGGTAGAGCATTTTACTCCTAGAGCGAAGAATGGTTTTGTGAAGGCAAGATAAGACCTAAAGTTCTATTTTTTCTTCTTTTTAAACACAAAATTGACATAGACAAGGAATGGAAGGTAATTGTGTAAAAATAAAGAAATAAAAAAGTAAGGAATGGTTTTTTTGGTGTTTTAAAACTAGTTGGGTTTTTTAGGCTATGATAGGTAAAGAATTGTGTGAATCGATAGATTCAACAACAATTTAGTTGATTTTAGACTTGCTAGTAAGATTTGAATCGATTTAGTGCGAAATTGATGCAAATTGTATGAATCGAATCATGAATTGTAAGATTCTAATAACTATGCTTCTGCTTACGATATCTATCTCACTCTCACCCAAAAAAAAAAAAAACTAGTGTTTATGTTCTGCACTTTTTTTCATAAAAATAAAAGGGCTTGGGCTTTCATGATTTTTAAGCTTTAATGATTGTTGTCTTGTGAATTTTGATTAAGTGGGCAAGGATATATTACTATATGGGAATCCATACCAACAAAGCACATGCTTCATAGTAAGGTGTGCTAGAGATCTATCATAGTCGTATGCCTTAGTTAAGGCATGTGCCTTTTAGGTCAACTATCTTATATTTTATTTTTAGGTGGCAGTAATGGGATCGACAATATAGAAATTCCTCATTTCTTCTTGCAGGAAGTGGGCAAGAAGTGGAAATGTTGCCTCCAAAGATGAGGCTGATGGAGGGTCGTCTAGGCCAGCACCAATTATGGTCTTTAATGAGCTCTGGCACTTTCGCAAGAAGAGATACCCACCTCTGAGTGAAAATGAGGCCCATAATGGTCAAGGAGGGGGCTATGAGGGTGCCAACTATCATGAAAGAAAGAGATGGAGTTTCCATTTCCAACTCTAAACTTGATTAAGGGGTAGTCCTTGTGTCTTGCTTTTAGAATTTTTTTCCAGGTTCAGGTGTTTTGTCCAGAGGCCTTGAGGGACTGGAAGTTGTCATTTTTTATTTTATATGAGTGCATCCAAATGACCCAAAGAAGGTCTTTGTTGTGCAAATGAACCACAAGAGCTTAATCATTGTCACATCACTCCATTTGGTGAGTAGTTTGAGATTCAGTCCTCCCTCTTCAATGGGCTTGCACGTATTTTTTCCACTTTAACTTTGCATCTGTGGGTGTTCTAATTATTGCCTTTCCAAAGAAGGCTTCGAGCCTTTCTCAATTTCATTGTAAACTGCTTAAGGCAGGAAGTTGGATGTTGTCCTGTAGATATGAATGCCTGGAAGGACAGTTTTGATCAACTGGAGCCTCCCTGCATAGGAGAGGTAATTGTGACTCCAATTGTGAATCCTACTTGTGATCTTCTCGATGAGGGGTTCACAATCAATCTTTCTCAGCCTTTTTTTGGATAGGGGGGAGCCTAGGTGTTTAACTGGTAAACTTTCCACTTTGAAGCCCAGAATACTGGTAATATCAGAAATATGGTCTAAGGAGGCACTGACAGTGTTGATTTCGGTTTGTTTGGATTGCATCTGAGATCTGTCAGATGGTAGAAATAATCAAGTACATTTTTAACGCAGATTGCAGAGTCCGTGTTTCCTTTGGCAAGAATCAGCTGGTCGTCTGCAAAACGAAGGTTAACGAGGTTGAGCCTTTTGCAATATGGGTGAAAAGCAAGTTTACCTTTCTGAGCGGCAAATTGGAGGAGACAAGTGAGAACTTCCATAACCAGAACAAATAAATAGGGGTAGATGGGATTACCCTTCCTGATGCCAATTCCTGACTGAACCATTAAGAAAAATAGAGTAAGATGGGGTGGTGATGCATTCCTGAATCCAACCAACAAAGGGCTCAGGGGTATCAATGGTTTTTGAGAGGAGAATGACAAAACTCCAGTTAAGGGAGTCAAAAGCCTTCATAAGATCCACTTTCATAGCCAGCCTTAGAGATTGGAGACTAAGGTGGTAGTTGTGAAGGAGTACTTGGGCTAACAGAACATTATCATGAATGCATCTCCCTTTCACGAAATCTGTTTGATTGAGACTGACAAAGGAGCCAATGTAAGCTTGAAGTCTATTGGCTAAGATTTTATTTATACATTTGTAAATGAGATTGCACAAGCAATTGGTCTGAAGTCTTTAGCAGAACTGGGATTTTCAATTTTGGGGACAAGAACCAAGAAGGTTAAGTTCATTTGCTTGAGAAGCTTTGCGTCTTTGAAGGACAGCACAGCTTCACTTACATCTTAACCTACAATGTGCCAACAAGATTAAAAATAATTTTGCATTATAACTGTCTGTGTGGCTTCAGCTTTGAATGTAGAGAATATCTCTTCTTCAAATGTCCCACTTCTCTGCAAATCTACTCACTTAGCACTCAGCATCTCTTGATTTCTAAGCCTCATCCAACCTGTGCAAACAACTTGAACAAGCTCTCATGCTTCAGCAACTCCCCCAGAGATGGGTATTTTCCATCTATCATATTTGGAAAACAAGGGATCACATCCTGTTTGAGAATGGGACTCCTAACCTGGAGATCATTGCAAGCCAAATCTGCCTAGATGTGAAGACTAAATGCTATGAGGCCAAGAACCTAAAGAATTTATTTTGTTAATCTGTAGTCTTACTCCATTTCTGTAATCTCTCTTGCATCTCATTGCTTTTTTCTATCTATCACACAACTGAGCCTTGTCTTTCCCCAAAAAAAAAAAAGTAAGGTGAGGCTGATGGTGCTGCTAAAAAGGATGCTGGAGTTGGAGGGTGAGGAGCAGTTGAATTTGTCTTTGTGCTGAGAGAATGAATTTTTCAGATGAGTTTTGGTGGATAAAAATATGTTCCAGAAATTAACTTGATTGTAGGTTCTCTTTTTAAGGTTTTCCAAACAGAATATTTGAAAAAAATTTATTTTGGATATCTCCTCCAAGTGAAAATCCTGCCTGGAATACATTATCCAACATGCCTACATTCATTACTAGTTTCAAAAGCTCCTATAACTAATATGAAAGTTAATTATTCTCTTTTGTTTCATTATCTGTGGCTTCTATCATTAACACTATTTATATAGAGAATCTTTGTCATAGTTTAAAAGGAGGGAGGATCATTATATAGAATATTTATTCGCTATATTAAAGAATTCTATTCTTGTTAATTTACAATATTTTTCTTTTTTGTTTAATTTCTGGGCAACTGAATGTTATTAATGTTAATAAGTGGTGGTAAATATGTCAAACCTGTCATTGCTTTTGAAAATTTCCTCTAATGTATTGCTGCGAAATTTATTATGTTGCCTTCTGTCCAATAAGGTTCAGTACTGGTAAATGGTAATATGTATTGCAATGCTTGTGTCATTATTTATTCATTGATATATATTATTGGCATATCTTCCACTTGATCTGAGTATATTAAAGTAATGATACTAATTGATGAACATATATCTAACTATATTCTCTTTTTTATCCATACTTCAATCGAAATGCTTGAGCAACTTTCTCATTCTTTCTTGTTTACTTCAATAGAATACTTCCACTTTGGTGTTCATATCTTGGGGGTTCCCTCTGCCATTTATGCATCGGATGTGATTCCCTTTGATTTGATTCTGCTCCTAGCCAATGTTGAGAAATTTAAAATATTGTTTACTAATTTCATCGTGCACTAAAATTTTATATTTTTTCCCTGAATTTTTTTTTTAATTTATTTTTCCTGACCAGCCAGGCACTTGTGTCAGAATGTCATTGCTGCCATGAGCAACTTAATGCGGAAATTTTGTTTCCAGGTTTTTCTGGATGAGCTATTGGTGCATAGACCATTGAGGCAGTACTTCCTGTTGGCTGATTCTGTTTCTTCTGCAAGTGAAATTCTGTTTATCTGGCACTCTAGTCATGATGACATTGGGTGTGTGCTGGAGGTCATTTCTGCTCATTTTCTCCTATCAATTTCTGATGAGCATGCACTTGAAAAGTTTCTTGGTGGATTATGTTGTCTGCATAGTAAGAATTCCAGAGTTTGCGAGCTGAGCCTGATTGCAGCCATATCATTGCTTCAGAACCCTGTCATCCTTTCTGCACCCAAAATTTTCCAGGCATATTTAGTTTCACTAGTTTCTGAAACCTTAATAGTTTATGATTCCATCGGTGGAATGGCTACTGAGAACATGGCACCAGATATTAGATTTATGGGTAGCTACTTAACAGCATTTGAAAGATCAATCATCTTGTATAATAGGCACATGTCTGCTTTGCAAATGGGTGGCCATTCTACAGATAAAAACTCTTTCGTCAAATCATGTAAATTTGTGGGGTTTCCTGAGTCATATTTTGAATCTTATATTCAACCAGTTACAAGAAATAGAATTAACAATCTAATTACTAAGTTAGACGATTCATGGCATTCGTATTTATGCCATATGTTCTCTAGAACAAAAACTGATCTGCTAACTGCTTCGATTGCATTCATAAGGGAGCACAAATATGTTCTTGAAAAAAAATGCAGAGATGATATTTTATCTCTCTTACATAGCATATTAATGAGGGCATATTCTGAAAACAATGATATTTTGTTGCAAAAACTGGGGGATAGAAGTCCACAAGATATTTTTCTTCTTGCATCCATATTGAAACTCATGGGCAGTTCAATGTTGCAAGCTGTTTGGTGTTTGAGGCATGGTGCAGATGTGGCTTGTCTAAGGTCCTTGAAAGAACTCTCCTCGCGTATGGAATATGAATCTCTAGTGGATATTATTGGCTGTTTTCAGCATATCAATATCCAACTGCCAATTCAGAAGTTCCTATTTGATGCAATGGAAGCTCAACCAACAAAGCATAAGGAGTCCAAGTTGATGCTTGTGCATTTTTCTGGCTTGCTTTCATTAAGTTTTGTCAGTGGACTCGATTTCTTAGTGAAATGCTGCATCTTTATAATGATGCCACTAATGAATTTATTTATTTTTGAAGAGGGTAACTTAGATGCATTGAGATCATTGCTTGTTTCTGGATCAGAATCTTTGCCATCTGCGTTTTCTCCTCTTAATGTTCAAGAGGTGATTTTTTTCTTCATCCATTTCATGTGTGGCTTTGTTATGTTTATTCCTTGCTCTCTCTTCCATGTTTTGAAATAGCTGAACAATGATGCAGGCCCAGGAACACCAGGAATCTAGCCTACTTGTTGCATCGAAATTTCAAAAGTTACAGACGCAGTTCTCAAGGTGTGTGATTTACTGAGTCTGTCATCGAAGCATAAGCATTCAACGCTGCAATATCTTTTGTTTGTTTCTTGATAGTTTATATCTGCATCAGTTTTATTTGAATTATTGGCTGTTGATACATTTTTTTCAGAATATTTTTACGTAGGATTTTTATTTTAGAACTTTACTCAAGATGAAATCCCATAATGTATGTTATTTGTATAGGACTAAAATTATAGAATGCAAATTTAGCAATAACAGACTAGGAAGGAGTGGTTGATATTAATGCTAGGTAGCTAATGATTGCGGTCATTTTTCAACGAAGTAGTCACTGTAATGGAGCAGTAGAACAAAAGTTGGAAGGCTAAACTGGAGCAGCACCTATGGAGATGTGTCATAGAAAAAATGTATGCATATATTTGTGTGATCACCCTTAAGACCACATCCAACTGCAATGATACTTTGATACTAGATAAATTTTGAGCATAAAGAGCTTAATTTTTGTAGTGGCAACACTGGCATTGACTGAACTATATGAGGAGTTTTAAAATTACAGTTAGGTTCCTATATTTTATGCATTGCCTTTGCATTTCAAAATAATTTTTGATTTTGCCGTCTCTCCTTTCACAGCATGGATTCTCCTGCAATTGAATATACAGAAACTGAAGACACGTCAGTAGAAAAAGGAAAAGATGTTTCTGCCCTCAATAATGTAAAGGATCGTGGTGTTGTCATAGAAGAGAAAGCAGAGGAAACCTGCAGTGGGGAAATTTTTCTCAAGTGTGTTCTAGGAGTCCCTGAAAAATCACCTGATTTCGAAGATCTAGCTGATTTCATCGAGTGTAAGCAGGGAAAGGATTATTCTGGCTGGTTGAAGAATCGACAAAGATTTCGAAAGTGGAAAAGTGAGAAAACAGCTGTTTTAAGGTGGAAGAGAAAGAAGAAGATTTGGAAACTTTTTAAGAAAACGAAAGTTTAGATTTTGTACTTGGTGTGATACCATGGTATCAATTGGTATGGCTGACTTTGTATTCATGTCTTTCCTCTCCTCCCCCATCCCCCCTCCACTCACCCCCCAATAGTTGAAAAACAAGTTGTGTATATATGTTGTAGAGACAACATTCTTTAGACATCACAAATTAATGTTAGTTATTGTAATATCAAACAAAGCTAAATATCATCATTTAGAGCATAATATCAACAAGGAATTTCCCCCCTTTTTGTCAGCAGCAAAAAAGAAATAGGGAGTCCTAGTAGTAGTAGTAAAAACACGTGCACATAACCCAAACAAATGTTTAATACGTCACATAGCAAAAATCAATAAACATCATTACTTCAGTAGGGGGGTGGTGGTTGGACCAAGGCTAAAATTTCCTTACCCTGCTTTAGATTTTCTCCTAGTTTTCTATAATCCTTGAACTCGTAACCTCAAAAGTTCTAACTCAATCAGCCAAAGAATCTTCTTCTCCATCACATACAGTTTGCTTTGAATATCCCAAATATGACATAAATATGAGGCTCAAAAGAAAGGAATGATTAAGCAAATGTAGATGGTACTGAAGTATACTTCTTAGAATCATTTTTTCTAACCCGATCAAACTGTCATAACCATTCTCATTGCTACAAGAGATTGCTCATTATAAACTATAGTCTTGATAGGTACAAGCCTAGCATGAATGGAACTCAACATCTACAGCAGAAAATACTTTGTAAAAAATATAACCATATGGCAAAGAAGATGATTTCTTTTGAGTCATTGCTACCATTTGATCCATTATAAACACTGGAAGATCAATCTTTTTCCCTTCTATTCATCGCCCAAATAAACAATAAATCAATATCAATTTCCATAGTCATAGATCCTTTCATGGGTAATAATATATTGATGACAATATGGTAAATATCCTATTTTGAATACCTAGTAATGAAGCATCAGGTTTTGCTATAAATGACCCAAACACAACCCTCATTGCCATCCCTTTCTTAAATTTTCTAAAGTTCGAGTCCCTTCAAAAGGTACTTTAAAAATATTCAAAATATCTTTGACTTCAAAATCCATATTTACTCCAAAGATGTAGGACATAAGAATGGGAAGAGTAGAAGTCCCATCTTATTCTGAGTTTGAATAATAAAGTCTCACACTAGTAACGAAAACAGAGTGAGTGAACTAACAAAGCATTTCCCATCCTTGTGCCTCAAAACAACTCTTTAACAGAAAAAATATTTCCTCAAAGAAATCAAAACCAATTTTCTTTGGTGGTAAAATTTCTTTCCAAGAAAACATATCAACATATCTGACTTTTCACTAGAAGTAATATTCATAACAGCATCAAGATCTTCTAGTATAGCAGTAGGAAACCTTTCCATCATTTTATTGTTGTCTCCTAAGTCACTTTCAACGTATTCCTTCAAAAAAAAAAAGATGTTAGAGCTTGTGGTTGAATTTGAGGTTCAAGAGAAGGATTCATACTCTTACCTTTGTCCATGTGTGGGTTTTCTGAAAGCTCCATAGTTAGAATCTTCTGTTTATTTGATGAACCTTCTTTAGGAACCCTACTTTGCAAACTATATGTTTTTCCACCTCTAACTTTAGGAGCCATTTGAGATGCGAAGAAAAAGGTCAAGGATTTTAAGTAGTTGAGGTTTGAGAAAGGCAAATGAAGCAATTAGATTTTTATTTTGAAACCACTCAAGAAACTGCCTATGTGCAATTTAATTCAAATATTTCAATCCCATGATTTTACTTTTCATTTAATTTTGTGAATTCCCAGTTCTCCGTGAATCTCTACAATTTCTTTTCAGACAAAGATTCAGTAAAAATCCTTGCTAATTGATTCTCAATATTCACGAGATATTGTATTTGAAACATGTTCTCTCAAAAAATGATGTCTTATATCAATGTATTTTTGTTTTTGAATGATTACTTAGATTTTTAGACAAACAGGTATCACTAGAATTATCACAGAAAATGGGAACACTTGTAAAGTTCAAACAACAATATTTTCATTACAAAAATCATTTAAGGAATTTGAGCACAACAATTTCTAACGACTATGTATTCAGCTTTAGCAGTACTTAATGCAATTGAGTTCTATGCTCTGCTAGACTAACTAGCTAAACACAAACTAAGAAATTGACATGTTCCGAAAAACCGTGTCTAGAGAGAGAAGCTCTCTTCCCTCACTACGGATGCACGGTTGTGGGTGTGAATCTCCTTCTTGCGCTGGATTTCCTGCAGATCTTGAGGATCGGGCTGGTAGATTGACGAACTTGGAGGTGGATGAAGGTGTCTCTAACCTACAGGAGTGATTGTTTGTTGTTTTTTTGATTTCTCGTTTTCCCGCCCAAGTGCTGTTTTGAATCTGCAGGCTGTGTGAGCTCATGGTTGGAAAAGGAGCATCTAGGGCTCAAGGGAAGGCTGGGAGGGAAGAAAACTCGAAGGATGAGGTGGAAGACACCTTGAGGTTTATAGAAATCAAAGGGGGAAACAAGGAGTTTTTTTTTTCCGATTTATTATTATTTTAAAATAATATATTAAATAATATTCTGTTTGAAAAAATTATTTTCAGAATGATACTAACATAATCTCGTTTTAAAGGATTTAAAGGATCAGGGCAATTGAGATATTGATACGTGACAAGTAAATCTTACTGACAATAAAATTTGCTAAATCGGAGGTTTGTTAACTGCATTTATGCATCAATGAGAGGGGGGTCACTATTAACCCAAAAAAAAAGGAAATATATATATATTTATTGTAATTTTTTTTATGATTTGTCATATTCTATTTTTTATTTTATAATATTTTAAAAATATTGAGGTTTAATTTAAAAAATACCGTGACTCAAAAATTGGAACTTAGTTTTTTAAAATACTAGGACTCAATTTAAAAATATTGGGTTCAATTTAAGTGTCATTTAATATTAAAGATAATTTCCACTTTTTATTTATTTTTCAAATGAAACAAAAAAGGTAAGTTAATTTTTTAATTTCAAAATATTGTACAAAAATAAATGCAATAATACAAAAAATTTGAAATGATTTACTTTTGGAAATATTAAGACAAAATCAGTTTTAATCTTAACTTTTTTTTTTTTTACACAAAATTAAAGATATTTTTAGACACTTCGAATCACCTAGGATGTCAAAATGGATCGAAACGTAGTAAACACATAGAAGGTTAGGATGGGTGGACTGTGAGTCTCAGTATTTTTAAACTGAATTCTAGATATTTTTAAATTGAATCTCGGATATTTTTAAACTAAATCCTGGATATTTTGAAATTGAGTCCCGTATATTTTAAAATTTTCCCCCGAACATTTTTAAACTGAGTCCTGAATATTTTTAAATTGAGTCTCCATATTTTAAACCAAGTCTCAGATATTTTTAAATTGAGTCCCAGTATTTTTAAACTGAATTCCGAATATTTTTAAATTGAATCTAGGATATTTTTAAGCTAAGTCCCGTATATTTTTAAATTATGTTCAGGACATTTTTAAACTGAGTTATGATATTTTTAAGTAGAGTCTTGGTATTTTAAAAAATTAAGTCCCGATTTTTAAGTCTCAATATTTTTTAAATTGAGTCCCAATATTTTTAAATTGAGTCCTGGTATTATAAAAAATTAAGTCCCTATTTTTAAGTTTTGGTATTTTTTAAATTGAATCTCGATATTTTTAAAATATTATGAAATAAACAATGGAATATAACAAAATATAACTATAAACCAAATTTCCCTCCCCTCTCTCTTCTCTCCCTCACCTCTCTCTGTGCCCTTCCCTGTAACATGTCCACTCACCCCTTTTTTTTTTTGCCAACAGAAGTGACTGATCTCCCTCCTTGCCCCTCCCGCTGACTTGGCTGACGCCCCCATCCCCCCCTTTTTTTTGTCTTCTAAATGCAGCTGACAAACTTCATGTGCCGGTTCCATTTGCAGGCAAATCTTATTGGATGGTCCAACGAGATTTACTTGCCACGTGTCAACATTCAGCAAGATTTGCTTGTCACGTGTCAACATCCCAATTGGCTTGATCCTTTAAATCTCATTAGACCAAGCAGCGAGATTACGTGAACGTATTTTGGGAATAATTTTTTTCAAAAAGGTATTATTTAATATATTATTTTAAAATAATAATAAACCGAGAAAACACTCGGGAAACAAGGATGTTTGGAGTAAAAAGAAGAGACAGGTAATTATGGCTGAGTTTGCTCGTTTATCAAATGAGGTGTTGAACAAATCTCAAGGAGCTTCGAAGGAGAGGCAGAGCTCAACTGAGCCGTTGGAGAAGCTTCGCATGCATATGGGATTACTTACAGTCCTTCCCTGGCTGGTTCGAGTGAGAGAACCATAAGCTGTAACCAGTTGGGGATGATGAAGAGTTGACATTGTCAATAGTGATTGAGAAGTTAACCGAAGAAATGGGGCTATCTAGTAGCAGTAGTGAGCATAGTGAAGAAGGAAGCACCAGAAAGTTTGAAGAAAAGAGGAGGTTATGGGGAGATGAGGATCCCTCGAAACCAGAAACTATGGGATCAAAGGACTCGAGCAAAGTTGTTGCTTCAGTAAGGGAAAAAGTACAACAACTTGCAGTGGACTTGGCTGAACAGGGTGAGCGAAATCAAGCTGTACAGGAGAACCAAGAAGGCTGAATAATTATGAGAAACAATAAAAAAGTGGCTTGGACTGAGTTATTCGCCAATAATAAGAATCCTATGAACTGTGGTAATCTACCAGCATTTACTTCAAATGGTGATGGAGCATGAATTCATGCTTCTAAAATCATTGACTCGGTGGGGATTTGTTGCAAACACCTGGTTGGGTACTTCACAGGAAAATTACCGGGCAAGGTTGCCTTCAACTTCCTAGTTGGATCTTGGAAAGTTCAGGTAGAGTCAATCCAACATGACAGGGGCTAGATAATTTTTAAATTTCATAGAGAGGAGGACCTCAATCATGTCTTACAAAATGGACCCTTATCTTAAAGAAAATGCCGAGACACTTTCAATTTGGGATTGAACACAGAACCACTCTACCTGTGTGGGTGCAATTGAAAGAACTTCCTTTTGAGCGATGGACACCGATGGCTATTGGAAGGATATGCTCTGAAATTGAAATTGGCAGGCCTCTTTACATGGACAAGCTTACAACAAATAAGGATAGGGTATCCTACGCAGCTACGCTGTCATGGTGTATAAGGAAAGACTCCTCAAATCAAGCCCCCAATCACAAGTTCTCATTTATAGGCTGACATTATGTTTATAATAAATATCAAATATTCTGTGCTGTAAATTTGAGACTTGATTTTAGTTCTCTTGCCGAGAATAGAGTTTGTATACGTGTATATATGCTGATACAATAAAGTGAAAAAGTGTGAAAGATTTCTCCATTGACAGTAATAAGAATCTTTGTTCATATTTCTCAAAACTTCATCATGGTATCAGTAGAGCCAACGTCCACCGAGTCTTCAATCCCTTCCTTTGACAATACCCATAACCCGATTACAGCCCCACCATCTCCAACAGAAATTCCCCTTATTGCTCTCAATGTCACTACTCAGATAAATGAAAAATTCACTCCTTTCACCTTTCCTCAATGGCGTGCCCAGTTCGAAGCACTGCTCATTGGATATAATATTCTTGATTATGTTATGGGCGATAAGCCCTGCCCTAAACCCAATGATCTCTCCATTTCCACTTATCAAAGAACACACTGGATAAGACAAGATAAGCTTATCCTCAGTGCCATTCTGGCCTCTACGACCACCACTATTACACCTTTCATCTCCATTGCCAAAACCTCCCAAGAAGCATGGCAAAAATTACACACAATGTATGCAAGCAAGTTTCAGACTAGGGCAATGCAACTTAAGGAGGAACTTACTCTGATAAAAAAGGGAAATTAGTTAATTCAAGAGTACCTCCACACAGTCAAGTCTCTCGCAGATGCAATCTCCCTCATCGATCATCCAATCTCTGACGATGATCTAACACTTTACATCCTCAACAGTCTGGGTATTGATTTTCGCAAGATCACAGCTCCTATTCGTGCCCACGAACGCCCTCTCACCTTTGAGGAGTTACATGACCTTCTTGTAGGTCACAATGTGTACCTCCGTCACCTCGAAGCCACATCCCAGCAGTTGGTCGCCTCTGCAAACTACTCTACCAAGCGATATGGCTCTGGTTCCTCTTTTGGAGGTCACTCTTCCACGGGCTTCTCAAAACCAAATGGTTTTTACCGTAGAAATGGAGCCTTACAGAACCACAACTCTCAGGCCCAATACCAAAAGATCAGTGGCCCACGAGACAATAGGAAGCCTAGGCCCAATGGCTAGCTGCGTTACACACCCAAATGCCAACTATGTGAACGGTTGGGTCATACTACTAAATATTGTGCTCGTGTCCAATTTCCTATAGCACGGCCAATTGTGCCTCCACTGTACCTGCCCCAAACACAAAGTAGCTTATAGACTCCGCAGCCTCCCACAATATCACTGGTGATTTGGCTAATTTATCTATCCATACTGAATACGATGGCACTAACGAGGTTGTCATCGGTGATGGTTCAGGTTTGCATGTCTCTCACATTGGTTCATTGGTTCTTCACTCACCCACACGCTCTTTTCATTTAATTGATACCCTTTGTGTTCCTAATATTCGAAAAAATATTATCTCTGTTCATCATTTTACCACTCACAATCATGATTTTGTTTAATTTCATCCCTCTTTTTTTCTTGTCAAGGATCAGACCATGGAGGCAGTTCTACTCAAAGGAGCGTGTGAAAATGGTGTTTACACTCTTCCGGAATCAATGGTGAAGTCTTCTCCACCTATGGTTGCAAATGTACATGAACGGACCTCCGTTGAAGGGTGGCACAAAAGTCATCTCATAAAATTTTCCAACACCTTGTCAACTCTTTTTCTCTTCCAATAAAAAAAGAAAAAAATTGTCTCTCATCTTTGTACTTCTTGTTCCATTAATAAAACTCACAAGCTCCCATTTCGGCAAAATAGTCTTCAAAGTCATGCCACTCTTGACTTAATCTATACTGATGTTTGGGGACACTCCAATACTATTTGCATTGATGGATCCCGTTATTATCTCATTCGAACCCTCAAACGACCTATCTAAGATTAGGGGGGCGATCCTCAGTAGTGGTGACCCTTTCACTCTTCCATGGACTGATACATGTACCGAATGGTCATACGGGAAAGTGGACTCCTGGTTGATCATTTCACAAAATATATTTGGTTTTACCCTATGGAAATGAAATCTAGTGTCAGCACAATATTTCCCCAATTTAAACATCTTATTGAAACCAGATTTCAATCCAAAATCAAAACCATATATTTAGATAACGGTGGTGAGTTTACGACTTTAAAAAAATATTTCTCCATTCATAGAATAAGCCACTTCACAACCGCTCCTCATACACCGCAACAAAATGGTGTTTTTGAGCATCGTCACCGTCACTTAATGGAAATGGGCCTTACTTTATTACATGATGCTTCTCTACCCTTGACATATTGGCCCTATGCCTTTTCCACTATGGCATATCTTAATCAGCCGTCAACCAACCCCTCTCCTTCAAAACATCTCCCCATTTGAAGCATTATTTAAACAACCACCAAACTATTTGAAGCTAAAAAATTTTGGTTGTTTATGCTTTCCACTCATTGGGTTGTATAACACTAAATAAATGCAGCCCAAAGCAGTTTTCCTGTCTCTTTGTGGGCTATTCTTTGACCCAAAATGCCTACAAGTTCCTTGATCCATCTACCAACAAAATGTATCACTCCAGGCATGTTCTGTTTGATGAAACCCGAAATGGTCTCTTTAGAAAACCGGCATTATTGTTGTCCTCCGCAAGTGCTTCACCCCTTCCCGGTGCACCTCCATTCATTCAACAGCCTCCACCAGTGACTTCGGTAGAAGTGAACACCTTCGCATCACCCCCAGGTACCGCCTCTCTCACTTCTTCTCTTCATTCCCAGCATCTTAACTCCGTTTTCTCATGCTCTAACTCCCTTGCATCACATGAAATTACAACATCATCCTCACATTCGCATGAACCCACTGGTTTGAACCTTGGTCACATACCAACTACCTGTGACTCATTTGCACAACAACCTACGCAAACCCACTGAATGACCACTCAGTCGATAAATAACATCCATAAACCCAAACAACTAAATTCCACAACCAAACATCCCATTCCCTGCACCATTGAACCAACTTGTGTGGGACAAGCTCTTCTTGAACCACACTGGAGAACAACCATGTCAAAAGAACTCACTGCCCGTATGCGCCATGGCACATGGGAACTGGTCCCTCCCCCACCTTATTGTCAATCCGTAGGGTGCAAATGGATATTCCGGTTCAAGCGAAAAACCTGATGGGTCTATAGATCGTTTTAAAGCACGACTTGTTGCCAAAGGCTACAATCAACATCCTGAGTTAGATTACAAGGAAACCTTTAGCCCGTTGTGAAGCCTGCAACAATTCGAACTGTTCTAACAATTGTTGTAATGCAAGGATGACCCTTAAGACAACTTGATGTTAACAATGCCTTTTTGCATGGACAATTAATTGAAATAGTTTATATGGCCCAACCCCCGGGATTCAAAGATGCATCGACACCTAATTATGTTTGCAGGTTAAATAAGGCAATTTATGGCCTAAAACAGGCTCCTAGAGCCTGGTACTCCGCACTGAAAATGGCTATCGTGGGTCTCAAGTTTCAGAATTCAAAGGTAGACTCATCTTTGTTTCTATGTGGATGATTTGGTCATCACTGGCAACGATCCAATTTTTTTATCTCATATCATTAAACAACTTGGAATTCAATTCTCCATAAAAGACATAAGCCAACTTCATTTCTTCCTAGGCATGGAAGTCATTCCAACAACATCTGGTCTCTTCCTATCTGAGCACAAATACACTTGGGACCTTCTTTCAAAAACAAATATGATGGATGCAAAGGAAGTATCTACCCCGATGTCTACAAGCATGGCTCTAAAGCTGGTTGATGGAACAACATCATTTGATAGTACCAAGTTTCGAAGTGTTATTGGAGGCCATCAGTATTTATCCCTCACACGCCTAGACATTTGTTTCTTAGTAAATAAATTGTCACAATTTATGCATAAACCCACTGTAACTCACTAGGCTGCAGCAAAGCGACTTCTCCAATACTTGAAACAAACCATTTTCCATGGCATTCATATTAAAAAAAATTCCAGCTTTGCTTACCAAATATTCCGACGTTGATTTGGAAAGCAACTTTGATGATCATACATCCACATTAGCATACATAAGTTTCCTTGGTTCTAATCCCATGGAGTTCAAAAAAATAGCCAGCTGTTGCAAGATCATCAACCGAGGCTGAGTATAGATCTTTTGCCATTGCTGCCTTTGAAACCGTGTGGCTACTATTGTTATTCGAAGAACTCGGGCTATTAATAAAACATACACCAACATTGTTATGTGATAATCTGGGTGCGACACATCTTAGTTTCAATCCTATTCAGCACTCTCGGATAAAACACATACAGATTGATCTACATTTTGTTCGTGATATGGTTCAAAACAAAATTCTCAATGTTCAACATGTCAACACTCAAGATCAGTTAGCAGATTTAATGATCAAGCCATTATCTTGACATCGTATGGAGATCCTAAAAATCAAGATTGGCTTAGCCAATGGCTACTCCATTTTGTGGGGGCGTATAAGGAAAGACTCTTCAAATCACGCTCCCAATCACAAGTCCTGATTTATAGGCTGGCATTATGTTTATAATAAATATCAAATATTCTGTGCTGTAAATACGAGGCTTGATTTTAGTTCTCTTGCCTAGAATAGAGTTTGTATACATGTATATATGCTGATACAATAAAGTGAAAAAGTGTGGAAGATTTCTCCATTGACAACAATAAGAATCTTTGTTCATATTTCTCAAAACTTCATCATGGTGGAGGGTCTAGTAGGGCCATAGGTACCAGACTTAAAGCTAAGGTGCTTACGGAGGAAGGAAGTTCAATTAAAGCTTTATGTGAACCTACTAATAACACTCCTAATGCAAAAAGTACAAAGGTGGATGGACTAAACCAAGAAGTGGAAAATGAGGGAACTAGTGGGGGTTCGCCACAAAGTAAAGGGGAGATAACTGGAGTTTTTTCCTGTTTTATTATTAAAAATAAATAAAATATTAAATAATACTCTGATTGGGAAAAAATTTCCCAAACTAATGCTCACGTAATCTTGCAGCTTGATGCTGCGAGATTTAAACTGATGGGCCGCAAGGAAATTGACGTGTGGCACAGAGGGGAGCAAATCTCGCAGCTCCAAGCTGCGAGATTTAAAGGGAGCAGCCAACGGGAAAGTGGCGCGTGACAGGGGCTGGAGCAAATCTCGTAGCTTGGAGCTGTGATATTTAAAGGAGCAGCAGCGGGATTTGATCAAAGCTTCATTCACGCGCATCCATTAACGTATCATGTATAAAGGATGGGCATATGGCAACAATGGCTTTTGGTAGCTACACTTGCAGAGACGCCACCATGATGCTTTCATCCGCCATTGATGACCTTAAGGCCCAGCCCCTCTGGCTTCTTCTTCTCCCCTCTCTTGGCTTCCTCACCCTCTCCAAATCCTTCATTTCCCTTCTCCACTGGCTCTTCCTCACCTTCCTTAGACCCCCCAAGAACCTCCTCACCAGCTACGGTTCCTGGGCCCTCGTCATCGGCACCTCCGACGGCATCGGTAAAGCCTTCGCCTTCCAACTCGCCGGCAAAAACCTCAACCTCATCCTAATCAGCCGGAACCCCGACAAGCTCCGAGCGGTCTCCGGCGAACAAACACCGAGGTCAAGATTGTAGCTTTGGACTTCTCTGTTGACATCACCGCCGGGGCGCTGAGGTTCAGGAGTTGGGAAGTGTATAAAAACATACAATACAATATGCTATAACTGCCGCTCCTTTTAAATCTTGTAGCTCCAAGCTATGCTTTGGACTTCTCCGGTGACATCGCCGCCGGGGCGCGGAGGTTCAGGAGTTGGGAAGTGTATAAAAACATACAATACAATATGCTATAACTGCCGCTCCCTTTAAATCTTGTAGCTCCAAGCTACAAGATTTGCTCCAGCGCCTGCCACACCTCACTTTTTTGTTGGCAGCTCCCTTTAAATCTCGTAGCTTGGAGCTGCGAGATTTGCTCCCCTCCGTGCCACGTGTCAATTTTATAGCGGCCCATCAGTTTAAATCTCGCAACATCAAGCTACGAGATTACGTAAGCATTAGTTTGGGAAATTTTTTCCCAATCAGAGTATTATTTAATATTTTATTTATTTTTAATAATAAAACAGGAAAAAACTCGAGATAACTGTGGGAAAGTAGAAGGAAGCAAAGGAAGACCATACAATTTGTGGTGATTCTGCTCAACCTGTGGAAGCTTCCCCAGTCAGTGGAGATATTCTATGCAGTGAAATGGAAGAGAAACCTGTTGAGGGTCAGATTCAAGCAAGGTCCGAGAAACAAACTGGATTGGTGGTAGTAAATAATGCAATGGGTAATGACATGGGAGATGGGAAAGGTAAAGCCGTAGGAAATGGAAGAGACAACCAAACAGTACCCTTGATAAAAAAGAATAAAGGGAAAGAGACGGTAAAGGAGTTTGTTCCTGTAAGGAAGAAGGAGAAAGGTAAGGGATCTCATTTCTATCCTTTGGTTTTTGGAAAGGGGTCCCCCTTCTAAAACAAAATGAAGATTGCTTGTTGGAATATTAGGGGTTTTAATAAACCTTTAAAACAAAGTGGGGTTAAGGACCTCATTAAGAATAATAGAATTGATGTAATGGGAATTTTGGAGACTAAAATGAATGAAAGAAGACTAGAAGAGTTTATGAGGAAGGAGATGGTGGGTTGGTGTCAATTTAATAATTTTGATGAACATAGAGCTGTAAGGATACTCGTAGTGTGGAACCCTTGTAAAGTTCAAGTTCAGATGCTATTTAGATCTCCCCAGATACTACAATGTTTAGTTACATGCTTAACTTCTAGAAATTGTTTTAAAATTTGCTTTATTTATGGATTACATACCACTATCTCTAGAAGGCCTCTTTGGAAAAATATCACTGACCACTGTAGGAGTGAACCATGGCTGCTAGTGGGAGACTTTAACTATGTTTTGCAGGAAGAAGAGAAGAGGAATGGGAACCCTTTGTTTGCTTATGAAACCAGAGAAATGAATGAGTGTTTTACTGTGAATGGGCTGGTTGATCTTAGTTCTTCAGGTTGCTTTCACACCTAGACTAATAATAGGGTCTGGTGCAAACTTGATCGAGTTGTGGTGAATAATGAGTGGATTCAGAAAGGGTTGGGGGCTCGGGCCTTCTTCCAATTCCCTGGGCTCTTCTCTGACCATGCTTCATGTACTATGTCACTGTTTAATGATGATTGTATTGGGAGTAGACCTTTTAAATTTTTTAATATGTGGTCAAGGCATGAGAATTTACAAGAGGTTGTGAGATCTTCTTGGAATTTTAGAATCAATGGGTGCAAGCTATTTAGATTGACAAAAAAGCTATAGTTGATTAAAGGTCCCTTAAGGGACCTTAATGCCTTGCACTTCTCACACATCTCGAAGAGGACGGAGAAGGCTTTGAATGAATTAACGGAGGCTCAACAATGTCTTCATGATAGTCCTGAGGATGTTGATTTGCAGAGACAACTAGTGATCAAAAGGGACTGTGCTACTAAATTGGAGGAGGCTAATAGAAGCTTCCTAGCCCAACAGGCTAAATGCCATTACTTGAAAAACAATAACAGAAGCACAAAATTTTTCCACTCTCTAATGAGGATACATACTATTAGGAACCATATATCTACAATTACTAAGGAAAATGGAGAGACTACCAGATCTCAACAGCAAGGTGTAGATGAATTTTTGGCTTTCTACAAATAGTTGTTGGGCTCTGAAGTGACTTGCTGCCTTGTTAACCCCCAGGTTATTGGCAAAGGCCCAAATTTGAGTGATGAACAAGAAAATGGGATGATAGAGATGGTTTATGATGAGGAGGTTAAGCAAACTTTTAAATGGGTTCACTTTTGGCTTCTTTAAATTTGTTTGGGGTATAATTGGAATGGAGTTCGCTCTAGCTATTGAGGAGTTTTTTATTCATGGCAAGCTCCTCAAACAGATAAACAAGACTGCTATCACCTTAATAGCTAAGTCCCAACATGCTAACACAATGCAGGACTTCAGGCCCATATCATGCTGTAATGTTGTGTACAAAGTGATAGCTAAGATTCTTACCAATAAGATCAGGCCCTGTCTAGAGTTGCTGGTTAACAAAGCTTAGTCTTCTTTTGTTAGCCATAGGTTAATGATTGAAAACATTTTTCTGGTGCAAGAGTTGGTGAGGAAATATGCCAGGAAAAGGATATCTCATAGATGTACGTTCAAAATAGACTTGAAGAAGGCCTATGATTCAGTGTCCTGGGAATTTCTGAGGAGTATGTTTGTGCACCTAGAATTTCCTGAGACTATGGTTGGTTGGATAATGCAATGTGTGGGAACAACTTCATACTCATTGTCCATCAATGGTGGGTTGTATGGCTTCTTTGAAAGTAAGAAGGGTCTGAGACAAGGGGATCACCTGTCCCACATCCTGTTTGTGATTTGTATAGAGTATCTGTCGAGATTATTGAAGGGATTGGAAGATATTTCAGACTACATATTTGACCTCTAATGCGCCGAGTTGAAAATTACTCACCTGGCCTTTGCAGATGACTTGATTTTGTTTTCAAGGGGTGATGGTTTTTCTGTTCAGAAGGTTATGGAGTGCCTAAATATTTTCTTAGAAAGTTCTTGGTCTAGTAGCGAGTGTGTTGAAGTCTAACCTTTACTGTGTAGGGGTGTCCAGAAGGGATTTTGAGGGAATCTAGAGTCTTTCTAGGTTTTTTAGTAGGAAGTTCCCTTTCAAATATCTGGGCATCCCATTGGCTTCCACAAGATTAAACACCATGCATTACTCTTCACTATTGAGCAAGATTGGCAATCGAATTGGCTCTTGGCCTAGTCACTCCCTTTCCTATGCATGAAAATTGGAGCTTTTGAGATTAGTGGTCTAAGGGGTGGAGTGTTTCTGGTTATCAATCTTTCCCATTCCCAATGTTGTGATTGCTCATGTGATTAAGTTTTGTAGGGCTTTCCTTAAAGGAGGTAGACGAAGGCCTTTTGTAGCCTGGAGAGAGGTTTGCTTTCCGAAGAAGGAGGGAGTCTGGGGATCTTGGACCTCAAGAGTTGGAACTGTGCCCTTCTCACAAAAACTTTGTGGAACTTGGAAGAGAAAAAGAACTCATTGTGGTCAAAGTGGGTGCGCCATATGTACCTTAGGGGAGGTAGCTTGTGGGATGCTTCAGCTAAGCACGAGGACTCCCCACTAATGAAGAAACTGATTGACATCAAAGACAATATGATGATGAAGCTAGGGGGAAGGAGATTGGCAGAATCTCAGCTTAACCAGTGGGTAGTGAATGGAAAATTTCTTTGTTTAGAAGTGTATAATTTCTAAAGAGTCAAAGGAAGCAATGTATTGTGGCAGAAAGTAATTTGGAAGAATGTCAGTGACCTTAAATACTCCTTTGTTCTCTAGTTGGTAGAAAAAGGTAAGTTGTTGACAAGTGATAAACTCAGTGAAATGTTTGACAAAGCTTGCGGGCTGTGTGGAGTTGAAATGGAATCCCTTGACTATTTATTCTTTAAATGTAGAATTTCCTCAACAGTCTGGAGTAGTATTAAGAACTGGCTGAGTTTACGGAGGGCAATGACTACTATCAAAGCTGGTCTTAAGTGGATTCTTAAGGAAGGGAAAGGCATAGGGATCCAGGCTGTAGCTAAGAAAGCAGGCTTGACTGTCACTGTTTATTGGCTATGGCACATTTGGAACAAGAGACGATTTGAGGGCATCAATACTCAGGTGGAAGCTATCATAAAAGTGATCCAGACACATATTAGGAGACTAGTGCATGATAAATTCCTTGGCCTTTGTAAGTGAGCTGTTGTTACATTGGTGATTACACCCCTGGGTATGCCTAGGTTCTAATGTAATTTTGAGTAGTTAGATGCTTTTTTTAGAGGCACATTTTGTCATACCCCAAACCCAAAAATGGGCCTCAGGGTGTTATTTAGTGACCTAACTTGTCCCTGTATCATACAATCGTCCATGTTACCATACAATGTAAGGGGCCGACCCCATAGGGTTCACGTATACCCTGTCTACAATCACATATACCATATACGTAGCGGAATAATTCAAACTAGTGACTTCATAAAACCATACCAAAGTCTATACAAAATAGGAATTAATTCCCTAAAATACATAACATACCTCGGGTGTCTACATAACCCAAAAGACAACCCGGTAGAGGACCAGTACTTACACGAATACTTCTACACAACTAACCAACCACCACGCTCATGAACCGCTAGGACGCTAGTGTCGGCTAATCGAAGGGTCTAAAAAACATTTGAATGATAGGGGTGAGATACCTCTCAATAAGGGAGAAATAGATTATATCAATGTGTGGATACATAAGTGTTATTTCAATAGCAAACATACATTTCACAATACTAGTATTTTCACAAATACAGTTCTAGTATACATACGACACAAAAGCAATACGATCTAGTGTTGCCACACTCTTTGGCTTAAGCCAAACTGTCTAGTGGTATTTCACACCCTTCGGCAAAAGTTGGTGCCCCCGGTAACCTAGCATAGCATAAGCCCCCACAGTGTTGAACCGGTGCAGGTTTGGTGTTCACACCCTTTGGTAAAAATTGGCCGATCTAGTGGAATTGCGCACTCTTTGGCAAAAGTTAGACATCAAAGCCTGCGGTCTTATTCTGACTCAGTTCAATATCTTAGCCTACGACATTTTAATCTAGACCGCTTTGATATATACCCATCGGTATTATCTTGCCACGACATTTTCACAAAACCTGAAACATTTTGGAACTCATGTCCGTATATCTCATTTGAATAATTCACAGCTTACAGTAGTTAACCAGCACGCTTTACTACAAAATACATCATTCAAATTCACCATCTCATTCCACACTCATTGGGGAAAAGAAACAATCGCATATAAGGTATTCCAAAAATACAATTTAAAATAATCAAAGGCACGATCATCTCTATATCACAGTTTATACCAATATAAAGTTTTCCAATAGAAACAGAGATGATACCCGAAACCCTTAATTTTCCCAAAAAAAGGTAAACCGAAAATCCTGTAATTTCACTCGATAGATTTTTCAAAATAAGTAACCAAAACATCCATAGAATCGTAAACTACAGTTTTATCGATTTAGATTACAAAAACAACTAATATAAATAGAACCCCTTACCTTTCTTGAAACTCGAAACACGAACTTAATGGTCCAAAACCACGACACGGGACCCCCAAAACCTAAAAATTGAAGAACAATACTTCAATATATTCACAACTACTATAGATCTACTGAACTAGAAACGAAATTAGATTCTTACCTCGATTTTGGATCAAAACCAAAAAATCCTTGAAACAAAATTCCGATCCGCTAAAACGTAGAGACTCCCCTCCTATTCCATGTGGTAACTTCAGATCATTGATTAAGGTAACAGACGACCTGAAACCCTAGAGAGAGAGAGAGAGAGAGAGAGAGAGAGAGAGAGAGAGAGAGAGAGAGAGAGAGAGAGAGAGAGAGAGAATTTTAGTTTACGTTGCAATGAAGATATGAATAGATATTTATAACCCCTTTAACTCGGCCAGACTCGTCGATGAGCATAAGAAGGGAGTTCGTGGACAATGGAGTTGCCTCGTCGATGAGCTTGAGATTTCAAAATTTCCCAAAATCCCTCAGCATCCTCTCGTCGAAGAACCTCTGAATTTCATCGCCGAACTGTAGAAGGGACCTCATCGACAATAAAAGGAGCCTCGCCGATGAGCACTATTGGTTTTCCCTTTTTAGTTTCCCTTTTTCTTTTCTTATTTATTTAATTCAAAATTCTTGGGTCGGGTTCTTACACGTTTGATTGTTGGATGGAGCTTATTGCTCCTCTCTCCTGGGTATGCCTAGTGTAGCTATACATATCCTTTTTGATCCATATAATTATAATTTTTAGATAAAAAAAAAAAGAAATTGACATGTTCCAATAGTGTCTTTTCCATCAATTTTTGATTTATAAAAATTAGCATATGATACGCCCAAAATAATCTAGCTAATGAGGGCAGGTCAACACATATCTCACACCTTCTCCGGGTCTGACATTTTGACGAGTGATTAGCTCCGACCCAATAAAGAGGAGGAGAGATCCACGCCAACGGCCTTAATAACCGAGTAATAGGTGCACGCACTTATTGTTGGAGAGCGATTCACGCCCCCGTGCAATAAATTCGAGCCAACCTGCAGTCAACTCGAGCCCCTATAAGAAGGGATTTGGAGAAAAGGCAAAGGTAAGTAATTCAACACAATTATACTGTTGCATTCAGCCTCTCTAAAAGCATTCCTCTTACTTAGGCATCGGAGTGATTCCCCGGAGTACACCCCGGGTCCTCCTAGCCTTTCTTTTCTTCCTCTTTCAGGGCAAAGGGAGTCGGAGGAGCATCCCTGCTATTTTTACCCCGCAACAGTTGTCCCCCCCTCAGTTTCAAATTTCTAAATAGAATTTTGAATAATGGTTTTGTCTGCATCTTTCCCCTTAGAAGATTTAATGCTCCATCTTGTTTCTCCATTTTTTTTTTTGCAGTTGAGCAGCTCGTGCCGAGCTGTTTTGTCGAGCTGTTTTGTTGAGCTGCCCGTGCCGAGCTATTTTGCCGAGCTCCTAGTGCCGAGCTGTTTTGCCGAGCTTCTCGTGCCGAGTTGTCTTGCCGAACTGTTTTGCTGAGCTGCTCAAACAAGGCTTTTTCATTGGGCTGCTCGTGGTGAGCTGTTTTGCCGAGCTCCTAGTATCGAGCTGTTTTGCCAAGCTGTCCGTACCGAGCTGTCTTGCCGAACTGTTTTACCGAGCTGCTCGTGCCAAGCTTTTTCACCGGGCTATTTTGCCGAGCTGTTCGTGCCGAGCTGTCTTGCCGAGCTACTAGTGCCGAGCTGTCTTGCCGAATTGTTTTGTCGAGCTGCTCAAGCAAGGCTTTTTCGCTGGGTTGCTCATGGCGAGCTGTTTTACCGAGCTCCTAGTACCGAGCTATTTTGCTGAGCTACCTGTACCGAGCTATCTTGCCGAACTGTTTTGCCGAGCTGCTCAAACCTAGCTTTTTCGCCGGGCTGCTCGTGCCGAGCTACTAGTGCCGAGCTGTCTGACTTGTCCCATAAAGGGAATTTGTCCGACCTGTCCTATGGAGCGAAATTGGCCAACCTGTTTCATGAAGGAAATTTACCGACCTGTTCGAACTCCTCTATAAAGGGGATTTGGTCGACCTGTCCTATGGAGGGAATTTGTCCGACCTGTCCTATGGAGCGAAATTGGCCGACCTGTTCCTTCATAAAGGGGATTTGGTCGACCTGTCCCATGGAGGGAATTTGTCCGACCTGTCCCATGGAGCGAAATTGGCCGACCTGTTCCATGAAAGAGATTTTTCCAAGCTTATCTGTTGGGTTGTTCTGGCCTTACGAGTCGTGCTCGTCAGTTTGGCCTCTCTGCCTAATGAGTCGTACTCATCTGCTGGGCTGCTTTGGCCTCACGAGTCGTGCTCGTCAGTTTGGCCGAACAACATGATGAGTCGTGCTCATCTGCTGGGCTGTTTTGGCCTTACGAGTCGTGCTCGTCAGTTTGGCCTCTCTGCCTGATGAGTCGTGCTCATCTACTGGACTGTTTTGGCCTCACGAGTAGTGCTCGTCGGTTTGGCATTTTCGCCTGATGAGTCGTGCTCATCAATTGGTTGTTTCATCTTCTCATTTTTTCGAGGCGTCCTCCCATCCTTCTCTCCTGCAAAAGATTGATAAAAGCAGGTTTTAAATGCGTCCTACCTTGGGAAGTGGATTGGATGAAATGTTCTCATTTATGGTCACCCATCTAACGTTGTGTCTGAGGTGATGTGGTCTTTCCGAGGCACCATTTGTCATTGGGAAGCCGCGGCAGTGCATTTGTCAGAGATTTTCTATGGGTTCATTGACTCTCTACGTCCTTTTTCTCCCTCGAGATGCAATCCTTTTTGTAGATGAAAAATTTTTGAGATTCCCGCCTTAGGGATTCGTGCTCTCTTCTCTTTATAAAGGCCAGAGTACTCCTTCATTCTGCACTCAACTTCAGTCTTAGAGGACTCCTTCCTTCTCTTCTCTTCTTCAGTCCAGGGGTCCCTCATTTGGCATTAGGTACACTCTCCCTCTCTACAACATGTTTGTTTTGTTGTTCTTCATGCTCTTCGTTGTTCTTGCGTTAACTTTGTATGTTTGATCTTTTCTTGTAAGACAGCCTTGCTGTTTGTGTGTGGAATTTTATTGTCTTAATCTGTCTTGGCATCTTTTGCTCTTTGTTTTTGCTGGTGCTTGCCCTTTTGATCCTTAGGTATAGGTATTGTTTCGTCCACGCTTTGTTTGTCCTATGGAGTCTTCTTCACAGCCTTTGAGGGTTCCTACTACAGTTCGGTGCGCTCGTTGTGACCTCACCTCCTCCGACTTGCAGAATGTTCATTATTTTTTTGCTATACCACCGAGTATTACTGTTAGGTTGCCCTCTGCTACTGACTCAGCCCTTGATCCATGCTCCGAGGAGCTCTGCCTCTATACAGATTACCTAGATTTGGGTCTTAGACTCCCTTTTCCCCCTTTCATCTTTAACGTATTACGTTTTTACTGCATAGCACCTTCCCAACTTGTCCCGAACTCTTATCTTTCGCTTACTTGTTTTGCCGTCCTTCTGCTCTGCCTGGGCCATCAGCCTACAGTTCCTCTTTTTAGAAGTTGTTTCCAGATGAGATCTTATTCTGCCGACAAGGAGCTATACTATTTCAACTCTCTACCAGACTATAAACTTTTTCACTGGGCAGTTCTTCCATCCATAACTGGAAGTCTCGTTACTTCTTTGCCTCGGGGGAGTTGAATTACACGGGCTCTCTGGTCTGGTCTTCTCCTCTGGATGGTGACGTTGTCTATCCTTTTTCCACCTTCTTTTGTAGGGCTGCTAGTAGGTTATCCGCTGACTCATCTTTTCTTCTTTCATCCCTTTACCTTTGTACTTCGGGTGCGCCACCTTCTTCCAAGGCTTTCCCCCGAAGAGCAGGCCATCCTGAAAGAGTTTCGTGTCCTTGGTGAACAAGGTGTTATCCCTCATGAGGAGCTGCTCCAAGAGCGTGTCCTCGTGTAGTGGGGGATCAGCCCCGTTTCCTCAAGTATTTCCTCACCCCTGATTTCTATATATATGTTCGGATATTGTCTCTATTGTTGGTGTTTTTACTTCTTTTCTCTTTATCCTTGTAGATATGGACTTCACCAGGTATGAATCTCTCATGGGGGAAGCTAGGAAGCAAAGGGTGAGTAGGAGTAGGAAGAAGAGAAGGGAGATCGAAGGGGAGTCCTCCTAAAGTGATGCACCCGCCGTAGGTGATTCTGGTGCCCTTACTGATGAGATTAATGCTATCCCTCCTCCGATCCCACAAACTCATACTGAAGCGATTTTTCACGAGCCGACCCGTTCTGCCTCTGCTCTCCGTTGGGCTGTACACACTGAAGATTTTGTGCAGGCCCAGTGCACCCTTCCTGACGCTCTTTCCGCGAAGATCCGCCACACCTCGTATTAGGTACCTATTCTTCAAATGGCTATATTCTTCTCGCCTTATATATAGTATTGTTAATTGTTCCGTATTTTGTATTCTTCCTCATCTGGCGACGATGGCTCTAGCCCAAGAGGAGAAGGTTGCTGAGATGTACCGGCAGACCTTGGATGCCTAGGAGAAGTATGTGGTTGCTCAGAACGAGCTGCACGAGGCCGAGGTCCGTGAGCGGGCTCTGCAAGCTGAGGTTGAGCGCCTTCGTAGGGAGGAATTACCTACCAGAGAAGCTGCCGCTGTTGCTAATGCCTCCCGAAATGCAGTAAAGGAGTACAAAGACTCCAACCAGTTCGTCATTGATACCTCCAAAGCTTACCGGGTGGGATTCAGGAGGTGTCGGGATCAAGTTAAGACCAAACACCCTGAGCTTCTGCTGGACGGTGTGAGCTCTCATGGTTATGGCAACAAGAGTCCTGAATCCGTGGAAGATCTGGACAAGGATGAGGAAGGGGAGGAGGAGGAAGCTGGAGAGGGGAGTAAAGCCAACTAGTTTGTAGGAACTGAACTTGTAAAAATTTTCAAACTTTATTGACATGGTACAACTATTGTAATTGGTACTTTTATTGCTGCAATGTAAGAAGCACTTTTGAGGAATAGTATTTTTTTAACATATCCGAGTTCCATGTGTTCTTAATCTCTTTCCCCCCTACATCTTCCAACTTGTATGTCCTTGACTTTATCTCGTTTGTGACTCCATATGGACCCTCCCAGTTTGGCTTTAACTTGTGCGACCCTGACTCCAACGGGTTATTTCGCGTCTTCCTCAGGACTAAGTCTCCTAGCTGGAAATTCCGTACTTTGACGTGATTGTTGTAGTACTTTGCTACCCTCTGCTGGTACACTACAACTTTTAAACTCTCCTGATCCTGTCTCTCTTCCAGTGGGTCTATTTCTGATCTGAGTTCTTCGTTGTTGGTCTGCTCGTTAAAGTATTGTCTTCGCTAAGAGGGTATCCCTACCTCTGCTGGGATGACTGCCTCTGCGCCAAAGACAAGCATGAAAGGGGTTTCCCCTGTTGCCGCTCTCTTGGTGGTGTGGTATGCCCATATGAGGGAAGGGAGTTCCTCTGCCCATCTACCTTGCATAGATTCGAGTCGCGTCCTCAGTCCATGCAGTATCGTCTGGTTCATGTTCTCTACCTGTCCATTACTTTGGGGGTGCGTCACTGACGCGAAGAGGAGCTGAATAGATAGGTCCGAACAGAACTTTTTGAAGCACTTGTTGTCGAACTGCCTCCTGTGGTCTGTAACTATCGCCCATGGGATTCCATACCGGCGAACCACTGATGTCCACATGAAGCGCGTAATGTTCCGCTCTGTTATGGAGGCTAGAGGTTCAACCTCTACCCACTTAGTGAAATAATCTATTGCTACCAATAAAAATTTTCTTTGACCAGTCGCTTGCAGTAAAGGTCCCAGGATGTCTATCCCCTACTGCGCGAAGGGGCAGGGACTGGTTAGAGGGGAGAGTAGACTAGAGGGTACATGTAGTACAGCTGCGTATCGTTGACATCTGTCGCATCTCTTGACGAGCTCAATCGCGTCTTTCTTCATTGTAGGCCAGTAAAACCCCTACCGCATGGCCTTGTGGGCTAGGGCCCTACTGGCAAAGTGGTTTCCGTATACTCCTTCGTGGATTTCCCTTAGTACGTATTTCCCTTCTTCATTGTTTAGACAACGAAGGTAAGGCAGTGTTAGGGATCGTCTGTACAGCTCCCGGCCAATCAGTGTATATCTTGCTGCTTTCCTTCTCACTTTTTGAGCTTCCTTGTTGTCCTCTAGTAGGGATCCGTCCTAGAGGTACAGGAATAAAGGGGCCCTCCAATCGTTCCTATTTATTTCGGACTCTACTGAATTAATCTTGTCTTCCTCGTATGAGGGTTTCCCTATTCGCTCTAGATAAATAGTGTCTTTCCATTCTATACTAGTTGCTGAGGCCAATTTTGCGAGTGCGTCGGCCTTTTTGTTTTCTGCCCTTAGTACGTGTTCTATATCGAACCGAATGAATGCTTTCGCGTATTCTTGGGCTTTAACGAGATATCTCTTCATTCTTGGATCCCTAGCTTCAAATTCTCCTTTCAGCTGCTCTACCACCAGCTGAGAATCACTTAATACCTTGACCTGTGCCACCCCTAATGCTTCTGCCAAGCGTAGGCCTGCTAACAAAGCTTCATACTCCGCGTTGTTGTTGGTTGCTCTGAACTCCAGCTTTAGTGCGAAAAGAGTTTCACTGCCATCTGGGGCTGAAAGGATGAAACCAGCTCCCCCTCCAGTAGCGTTAGACGACCCGTCAATGTGTAATGTCCATACGTCTGACTTAGTGGATGAGTCGGAGAGCCTCTCTGCTGTAAAATCAGCGAGCACCTGGGCCTTGATAGCGGGCCTTGGTTGATTTTGTAGGTCAAATTCACTTAATTCGATTGACCACTTCGTCATCCTTCCTGAACTCTCCGGCTGCTGTAGAATTTGTTTCATCGGTAGATTTGTTAACACAATTACCTTGTGGGCCTGAAAGTAGGGCCTCAATTTTCTTGCTGCACAAATGATAGAGAAAGTGACTTTTTTTGCCGTGCAATAGTTCTTTTCGGCTCCACTGAGCACCTTGCTAATGTAATAAATGGGCTGATGCCTCCTGCCTTCTTCCCGGACCAGGACAGAGTTGACGGCATTTTCCGTGGATGCTATATACAGATAGAGGTCTTCCCCATTCTTTGTCTTCATCAAAAGGGGAGGGGATCTGAGGTATTGCTTGAGCTGTTCGAAGACTTTGGTCTGCTCCTCCCCCCATTCGAATCCTCCCTTCTTTCGTAGTGTTATGAAGAAAGGTAAGCCTTTGTCCCCTGAGCAGGAGACAAACCTGCTGAGGGAGGGAAGGGAGGCTATCCTCCCTGTCAAAACTTGGATCTCTTTTTTTTTTTCCATGGGGCCTCCATCTCCAGCAGCGCTCTTATTTTATCTGGGTTTGCTTCTATGCCTTTATGAGTCACCATAAAGCCCAGGAACTTTCCTGCAGAAACACCGAACACACACTTCGATGGATTAAGTTTCATTGGTACCGGCGAAGGAGCTCGAATGTTTCTCTCAAGTCTTTACAATGTTGCCCTGCTTCCAAACTTTTCACCAGCATGTTGTCTAAGTACGCCTCCATTGTTTTTCCGAGCTGATATTTAAAGATCCTGTTCACCAATCTCTGATATGTGGCTCCTGCATTTTTTAGCCCGAAGGGCATTACTCGGTAACAATACAAACCCCTTTCGGTGATGAAAGATGTTTTTTGTTCGTCTGCTCGACTCATAGGGATTTGCTTGTATCCTGAGTAGGCATCCATGAAGCTGAGGAGCTCGTGCCCTGAAGTTGAATCCACTAGCTGGTCGATTCAGGGAAGAGGGAAGCTATCTTTCGGGCACGCCTTATTCAAGTCAGTGAAGTCTATGCAAGTGCGCCATTTTCCGTTCGGCTTTCTTACTAGAACCACGTTGCTCGGCCACTCCGGGTAGTTTACCTCCCTAATGAAATTGGCCTGTAGCAGCTTTGTCACTTCCTCATCGATTATTTTGATCCGCTCCATCGCAAAGCTCCTTTTTTTCTGCTTTAGAGGTTGGTGGTTGGGGTCGACATGCAGCTTGTGCTCTATGACTGCAGGGTCATTGCCGGGCATGTCTGCAGCCGACTAGGCGAACAGGTCAGCGAATTCATCCAACAATTCGCTCAACTCCCCTTTCAAGGTGTTGCGCAGGTGATTTCCGATCTGTATGCTCCTCTCCTGCTGACACTTCAGTGGTATATACCTGATGTCTTCATCTACTATACTAATCTGGGGATACTCTCCCCTTACTTCTAGATCTTCCACCGTTAGAGCTTCTCTAGCCTCCATTTTCCCTTTCAGGGCCATTACATAGCAACTTTGAGCAGCGGCTTGATCTTCCTTGGCAAATCCTATCCCTTGTGGTGTGGGGAATTTGATTTTGAGGTGGTACGTGGACGTTACAGCCCGAACTGCGTTAAGGAGAGGGCGACCCAAGATGACGTTGTACATCGAAGGTCGGTCGACCACCAGGAATTCTGTCAGCGTCGTAACCTGCTGCAGTGTCGTCCTATTGTCACCGGTAACGTGATTGTACCCAAGGGGTGAACAATGTCTCCCCCGAATCCTACCAGAGGGGTCGAGACAGGTTTGAGTCATTCCTTGCCGATCTTTATTCCAACCAGGACCGACCAGAACATGATGTTAGCCGAGCTCCCATTGTCTATTAATATGCGTCTGACCATGTAATTGGCCACAAGTAGGGAGAGCACTAGTGCGTCATCATATGGCTACTGCACCCCTTCTTCGTCTCCGCTGACAAAGGTTTTGATGTCATATTTTTTGTTTCGTTTGCTACTGGTTTCCTCCTTCTCCATCGACAGCACCTGTTTAGCATATCTTTTGCAGGCACTCCCGCTATCTCCTCCACTAGCGGATCCTCCAAAGATCACCGCAATTTCCCCTATGACCTGCTATTCCTTCTCTTTTGCGCCATGCCTCCTCTGCTCTAGAGGTTCCCTTTGTGGAATTTCTTTCTTTATAAACTTGTCCCCTTCTTATTAGGACTTCGATTTCTTTCTTCAACTGAATGCATTCTTCCGTATCGTGGCCATGATCCCTATGGAATGCGCAGAACTTGGACATGTTCTGCTTGTGTAGAGGCGTTCGCATAGGTTCAGGCCACGAGATGTAGTCCTTCTTTCTGATCCGCATCAGTAACTCTGAATACGGTACATTCAGGGGTGTGTAGGTGGAGAACTTGTTATGTTGTCCTCTCATCTTTGGGCCCAGGTGCAGCGCACTAGTCTCGTGCCTTTTCACGGATCTATAGGAGTCTCTTGGTTCTCTGCTGTTGTTTTTCCTTTTTCGCTCTATGCGACTCCCTCTCGTATCCATCATCTCCTCCAAGTTAATGTACTTCTCTGCTCGGATCATTAGCTCCCCCATATCCACTAGTGGTTTTTTTCCTAGGGAGTATAAGAAGCTGCCAGGTTGGAGAGCTGTTGTCAAGGTTGCCAAAGCCACCCCCATGTCTAAGTTGTGGATTTGTAGGGTCGCCATGTTGAATCGATGCATGAAGTTCTTTAGAGTCTCCTGCTCCCCTTGTGCCATACTCATGAGATGGCCCGTTGTTTTAGCAACTCTCCGACTACTAAGGAAGTGGCCGGTGAACATTTGCTCCATCTCCTGGAAGGAGCCAATGGATCCTGGTCGAAGAGTTCGATACCAGTCTCTAGTAGTTCCCTTAAGGGTGGTTGCGAAAGCTTGACACATGATGGCGTCTGGAGCCCCTTGCAACTGCATCAACATTTTAAAATTATCCAAGTGATCAATTGGGTCAGAAAAACCTTCGTACCTTTCAAAGGTGGGCATCTTGAATCTACTGGGCAATGGAGCCTCCATGATTTCTTTGTTGAATGGCGGCTCCGAGGACCTTAGGGATGCTTCCCCATTGTAGGGTTTGGTTCTACCCTCTTTCATCATCTTCTCTATACGATCTATCTTCTTGATTCTTTCTTCGAGATCCATGGATCTTTGTTGGTTGACGTCCACGCTGTTTGCATCTTCTACCTTCTTGTTGGGGTAGGTTTTCTCCTCGTTCTCCACTGGTTTGTTAGCTAGCTTGTCTGTGCTGGGGTTCTCTTGTGGTTTGTGGAGGATGTGCCCTTCTTGACTCTTTTGTTGTAAGAGTTGGTTGAGCAGGTCCTTCATTTCCTTTTGGAAAGAGAGGAACTCCTCCCTGCTGACACTCGA
Source organism: Malania oleifera (assembly GCF_029873635.1). Taxonomy (NCBI): domain Eukaryota; kingdom Viridiplantae; phylum Streptophyta; class Magnoliopsida; order Santalales; family Ximeniaceae; genus Malania; species Malania oleifera. The sequence continues at coordinate 24,029,628 of NC_080424.1, read as the reverse complement.
TGACTCTGCGGGCATAGATTGGATGGAGTGGGATGGTTCTTTTGCAGCAGGGATGGAGGTAGAACTGTGTGAGGTCGGCATTGCTGGGATGTCGAGAGTGGAGAGCAAGACCTAGTTTTGCAATTCCCAAAATATATCTTTGAATTTTCTTTGCTGCAATTAAAATTGACTCTCTAGGATCATATTGAAATCTTGCACAACATACATTTTACATAATAGTGAGTAGGGTTGTTCATGGTTTGAATATCCTAGTTGAGCGTATATGTATTGAACCAAACTAATCCCATCGGTTCAGAGATTTTTTGAACCAAAATTGAACTAAACACTTCAATTAACCGACAACATAGTTAACCAAAGGTTCAATTTAGATATTTTGGTTAGAATCAAAGAAAAATTTTTCCTTTATTTATGTAATGAAATTGAAGAATCAAAGAAGATTCATTTGAAAAATAGATTTCCAAATTGGTAAATATTTAAGGTGGTGAAGAAGAGTTAAAGGGAAGGCCCAAGTTCGATAGAGAGTTGTGACCAAATCTATAAGTATTTTAAGGTGAAGAAGGACTTGACACCCATGATGTAATGGTTGAGGTCATCAAAGCAGTTGGCAAGGTGGAGGAGGAAGAGGTGGTGGCATGGTGGAGGGCAGTAGGTAGCAACGAAGATCTAAGGGGCAGTCCAATAGAGATTTGGAGCAAAGGGAGGGGGTGGCTGTGGAGGCTCGAGAATTTAGAGAATGAGAAGAGAAGGAGCAAATCGTGAGCTAGGGTTGGGGACTCAGGGGTTTAATTTTCCCTTCTTTTGAGTTTTGATTTGGTGTGGTTAGCCACACACTATCCTTACCTAAACTAACAAAAAGTACAACCATATGTCTTAGGTTTTAATCTTAAAAGATATTATATTAATATTGTTATATATATAATAATAATAATATAATAAATAAAAATATATCAATTTGGTTTGGGTAACCATTGGTTCAAGATCAATACAAACCAAAATTGAATTGATAATTAAAAAAAATAAAAAAATCTAAACTGAAACTAAAACAACCAATCTGGTTGACCAAATTTTTTATTTGATTTGGTTTGATTTTTCATATTGGTTTTATTTTCAAATATTTTTGAACCGTAGTAGTAAGATACAATAATAATCCAATCATTTCTCTGTATAACTTATGATCACCTTTCTTTTCTTTACCATTAAGATATATTTTTTTATGATGCATGTGCTCATTAGAGTGCCAAATGACTTACAATTTTCAATTTCACACTTTTTATAAGCTTTTTAGCATAGCTAGATTGATTGATATAAATTCTATAACATTTCTTGATTTGTAAATGTAGAAAGTTATTTAATTCACCCATCAAGCATCTCAAATTTATTTTTCCATTAAAATAGAAAATTCTTCATACAAAACAACATTAGTAGCACAAACAATTATATCATCAACATAAATTTGTATGTTCAATATTTTATCATTTTTTATTTTTATGAATATTGCCCTATCAACATTTGCTCTAACAACTTGTTTTATCATTAAGAATCTACTTAATCTTTCATACCAAACTTTAGGAACTTGTTTTAATCTATACAATGCTTTGTTCAATTTATACATAATCAAGATGAGTATGACATTCAAATCCAAGTGGTCGAGAAACATATGTTTTTAGAAAGCACTTTTAACGTCCATTTGAAATAATTAAAAATTCATATAGCAAGAGAATGCAAACAAAATTCTACTTGCAAAGGTTTCAACAAAATCTATTCCTTTATCTTGTGAATAACCATAAGCAACCAAACAAGCTTTATTTCTTATTATGTTACTAGTTTCATCAAGTTTATTCTTAAAAATCACTTAGTTACTGAAAGAAGAAACGATTGAATATTTTCTTCATTACTTTGTTCATATGTACATCCCAATATATAATACGATTACCTATTCTAAACAAGGAAACAATTTCCTTACTGAATAATATCAAATCCCCCATATTTACCCACTTCCCTAATTTGTATGTTATTTACAATGATACTCGGGATTGAGATTTTAACACTCCCCCTCAAGTTGGATCATAAATATTAATCATCTCCAACTTGCTAATAAGATCATCAAAGCTCTGTCATCTCAACCCTTTAGTGAGAATATCTGCAGTTTGTTCCTTGGTTGGTACATAAGTCATACATATAATTCCTTCTTCAATTTTCTCTTTGATGAAGTGTCTGTCTATTTCCACATGTTTAGTTCTGTCATGTTGAACTGGATTAAGAGAGATACTGATAGCTGCCTTATTGTCACTATAGAGTTTGATAGGAAGGTTCACCGAGACCCGTAATTCCTCCAAGAGTTTTTATAACCATAATCCTTCACATATCCCTTGAGCAACTGCCCTGAATTCAGCTTCAGCACTACTACGAGCCACCACATTCTATTTTTTGCTTCTCCAAGTTACAAGATTTCCCCAGATGAATGTACACTAACCTGTGGTGGACCTTCTATCTTCCACTAATCTTGCCCAATCTGCATCTATAAAGATCTCTACTTCCTTGCTTTCACATTTCTTAAAGAAGAGTCCTCTTCTCGGGGATCCCTTGAGATATCTAAGGATCTTGTATACAACATATAAGTGAACTTCTTTTGGCGAATGCATGTGTTGACTTACTACACTGACTGCAAATGCAATATCTGGTCTAGTATGTGATAGGTAGATCAGCTTGCCAACCAATCTCTGATACCTCTCCTTTTCTACTGGTTTTCCACAATCTTCAACCCTCTTTACTGTTTCCATCGGGTTTCACTGGGTTTGCATCCTAGCATGCCAGTTTCAACTAAGAGGTCAGTAACATACTTTCGATGAGAGACACTAATTGCCAGTTTCAACTAAGAGGTCAGTAACATACTTTCGATGAGAGACACTAATTCCATTTTTCATTCTTGCCACTTCCATGCCCAAAAAATACCGCATCTGTCCCAAGTCTTTAACTTCAAATTCAGTAGCCAGAACCTTCTTCAATCTCTCCAGTTCTACAGTATCATCGCCAGTAAGGATTATATCATCAACATACACTATTAGAATTGTTCTCTTACCTCCTTCAAACTGTTGGAAGAACAGTGTATGGTCTGATTGCCCTTGTTGATACCCTTGATTCTTTAGTACCTTTACGAATTTGTCGAACCATGCTCTAGGAGATTGTTTGAGGCCATATAACGATTTCTTGAGTTTACACACTCTATTTTCTTCACCTGTTCTACTGAATCCTAGTGGTATAGTCATGTATACTTCCTCTTCTAATTCTCCATTTAAGAAAGCATTTTTAATATCAAATTGTTGTAGTGGCCAATATAAATTGGCTTCCAAGGACAAGAGAACCCGAACTGTATTTAAATTTGCCACTGGTGCAAATGTTTTAGTATATTCAATGCCGTAAGTCTGTGTAAAGCCTTTTGCAACAAGTCTGGCTTTATATCTTTCAACTGTTCCATCAGATTTATATTTCACTATGAAGACCTATTTACAACCCATTGGCTTCTTCCCTTTCGGTAGATCTGTCAACTTCCAAGTTCCATTTTTTTCTAGGGCTCGCATTTCTTCCATGACTGCCTCTCTCCATTTCGGTATTTCTAGAGCTTCTTGAATGTTTTTTGGAATTTTCATCCTGTCAAGTTAAAGACAAACGCACGATATCCTATAGACAAACATTTATAAGACATGTATTACGACCAAGGGTATTGAGTACATAACCTGGTTTGTTTTCTGATTGCAATAGGTAAATTGATATCATCAGGTGCAGGATTATCAGAGGAAAACTCAATTACCAGATCGGGATTAGGCATGGGCTCATGGTTATTCGGAGCCATCACCGGTTCCAACGCTTTTGGTGCCTTAGGTATGAGATTCTCCCTCTCATTTGTTTTTGGCTTTCTTGAGTAAACTAGTATGTCTACGTTGTTTTGCTCTCCTACATCTCCCCCTGAGGGTAAGTGTTCTGTTGTGTTTGGCAAGTCAGGAAGTAATGCAATGGAAGGCTCGATAGATGGGTTAGGGAATGGAGTAACTAGAATAACCGGAGAGAATGACGTAGATTCAGTAGTAAAGAGATCAAAGAATCGATCTTCACTCCATTTCTCCCCCTGAAGAGAGGGCTTTGGGAAATAAGGAGTGGTTTCAATGAAAGTGACATCAGTACTAACGAACAGTCATTTTGAGACCGGATCATAGCATTTGTAGCCTTTTTAGGTAGGTGAATAACGAAGGAAGACACATTTAATGGCACAAGGATCCAATTTATCGCGATGGTGTGCATGGAGATGAACAAAAATAGTACAACCAAGATTTTCAATGGGAGACTGGAAGGGAGTCGAGAGCTAGGAAAGTGTTCCTGGAATTTCTGAAGAGGGGTGACAAATGAAAGTGCTCGACTTAGCATTCGATTAATGAGATGTGTGGCTATTAAGATGGCATCACCCCAAAAATAATGTTTCATGTTGGTAGTAAACATTAATGCTCGGGCTACTTCAAGTATATGTCTATTTTTTCGTTCAGCAACCTCATTTTGTTGAGGGGTATCCACACAAGAACTTTGATGAACAATCTCATTATCTCGAAGATAAGTTCCTAGGATGGTATTAAAATATTCCGTACCATTATCAGTACGTAAAATCTGAATATGAGTCTGGAACTGTGTATGAATCATGATATGAAAATTGATGAAAATGGAGCGGACTTCAGTTTTGTCTTTCAGTAAGTAGACCCAACAAAGACGAGTATGGTCATTGATAAAGGTAACAAACCATTTTGTATTGGTGCGATTTAGGGAACGTGAGGGACCCCATACATCACTTTGAAACATAGTAAATGGGCGAGATGGTTTGTATATGGATGATGGAAAAGAAGTACGACGATGTTTAGCAAGCTCACATACCTCACATTGAAACTCAGAAGCCATTTTATTTGAACAAATAGAAGGAAACACACGTTGTAAATATTAAAAATTGGGATGACCCATCCGTGAATGCCATAACAAAAGTTCACTATTTCTAGAAGTAGATGCAGAATCACAAATTGCAGTATTACATAGTTTACTCAAACTTGCCTCCTCAAAGTAGTAGAGTCCCTCATACGCTTTAGTAGTGCCAATTGTCTTCCCCGATGATAGGTCCTGAAAAACACAATGAGAGGAAACAAATTTAGCAGAACAATTCAAGTCTTTCGTTAACTGACTGATGGATAACAAATTGCAAGATAACTTGGGGACATGTAGGACTAATTGTAAAGTTAAAGAATCAGATATGCGAATACTTCCTTTTCCAGCAACTGGTGAGAGAGAGCCATCTACAATTTTTACCCTCAAATTCCCGGCATATGGTGAGTAGGATGAAAAATATTGATAAGACCCAGTCATATGATCAGATGCACCCGAATCAATTATCCATGGAGATTTGTAACAAGATGTAGTATTTAAAGCTAACAGATAATTACCTCGGTAAGCCAAGGAACCAGAGGAAGACTAACCCGATGTTTGCATTGATGAAATCATCTTATATAGTTGATCCAACTGTTCAGGACTAAATGCACTGCTAGAAGAGGTATTGTTGTTCTCTCATTGTAATCTCTTAGTTGATCCTTCAGTGCTGGCCCGGTACCCACGATTTTTTTTATTATTGTCTCGGTTTCCAATCTACCGGTTTTCCATGAATCTTCCAGCAGGTATTTTTTAAATGACCTATTTTTCGGCAATGGTCGCACCATAATTTACCTTTTTGTGGTCGTTGACTAGGTCCCCCTGGGCCTTTTGATACAAGAGCCGAGACATCCGGCCCAGCGTGTCCAACGTGCCCATCTAATTTTTGGGCGGGTACGGGTACGGGGAGGTCCAGCCCAGCAAGTTCATTTTGAGGCCGCAACATCACACACCTCCTGTTCTCTTCCCTCCTGACCTCTGTGAAGACTTCTCGGGTTGAAGGGAGAGGTCGCCGGCCAAGGATCCATCCCCTCACGTCGTCAAGCTCTCGATTCAGGTCGGCAAGAAACTCGAAGACCCTCTCATTTTCGAGCCTCCTTTGGTATCGCGTGTTGTTGCCGGAGCACTCCCACTCCTTGTCGATGCTCAGATCGAGCTCCTGCCATAGATGAGTCATCTCCATGAAATACTCGGTAACACCTCTCTCACCTTGCCTCATCTGCTACAATCAGGTCTTGATGTCGAAGATTTGCGAGTAGCTTTCAGCGTTAGAGTATGTTTCACGTACGGCTTCCCAGACGTCCTTCACCGTTGGCAATAACAAGTAGACTTTTTTGATTGATGGTTGCATTGAGTTGACAAGCCAAGATGTGACCATGAAGTTTTCAGACCTTCATCTTTGCAGGGCTATAGCGTCAGAAGGGTCTAGTTTCCTCCGCTCATCGGTAAGATAACCAAGCTTCCCTTTTCCCTCAATCACCAATTTTATGGACTGAGCCCATTCATGGAAATTTTTTCCATTTAATTTTTCCAATGAGAGTGGAAAGATTGTGTTATCCAGCCCATTCAAACCCCCATCGAATGTGGCCTCTGAGTCACCAATGATATTTGTAGAAGAGGTAGAGCCTCTGTTGTTGATAGTGTTGTTAGCCATCATTTAGCTAGGTTTAAGAAAACCTGGCTCTGATACCATGAAAGAAGAAACGATTGAATATTTTCTTCATTACTTTGTTCATATGTACATCCCAATATATAATACGATTACCTATTCTAAACAAGGAAACAATTTCCTTACTGAATAATATCAAATCCCCCATATTTAGCCACTTCCCTAATTTTTGTGTTATTTACAATGATACTCGGGATTGAGATTTTAACAGTTACAATAATAGAATGATCTTCAAGTTTAGGCATAAGTGTTTATGCATTATTTCTCTTTAGCTAATTTAATTCTTCCTGCATTTCTAGCATCTAGAATTTTAGCATGTTTCACCTCTTTAAAATTCTTAAGTTCAATTTGAGATATAAAATTACAATTACCACAAAAAATTTTCAAACTAGATCCCATTTTCACAACAGTATTTATATCATCAATAATTTGATCTAAAGGTTGGTGAGAATTTATTCTTATAGACTGTTGTATAGTGATTCTTTGATTAGATGTTTGTTCAAGCACCTGATTCTGCATCTATTGATGTTTTTGTTCATGCATCTGTTGATGCGTCTGTTTTTTCATCTATTGATTCTTCTACTCTTGCGTTTGTTGATGCTTCTATTCATTCTTCTACTCAAGATTTTGTTATATTGTACTACCTATACATTCTACTGCATGAAGTTCATCAAATTTAACATACGTGCTCTCTTTAACAACAAGAATTCTTTTATTAAACACTTTGCAATTTTTCTTGAAATAGAATTTAGGAATAATATAACTTCATTATATTTTGCATCAATTTTATGTTTTCTATATTTTTTTATTCAAACTAAAACATCTGCAAAAAAATACAATAAAATATTCAATGCTTGGATTCTTGTCAAAAACAAGTTCATGTTGTGTCATCCAACCACAACTTCATTAGTAGTATAGCAAGCGCTTTTTTTAGCCTTAGCGAAAAGATATCTTGGTAGATTCTTATCATTCAGCATGGTCTTGGCCATTTCAATTAGGGTCCTATTTGTCCTTTCTACTACACAATTCTATTGAGGAGTTCTTAGTGTAGAAAATTGTGAGTTATTCCAAAATTATCAAAAGAGCTCACAATGCAGCACTCAACAGTGAAATATACAGAAAACACAATCACGCAGATTGTATGAAAGCAATAAAACAATGACACGAACAATTACGTAGTTCGGCAATGCCTATATCCACGGAAGCAAAACAACAGTATTTTCACTATCTTCTTGTCCAAAGACATGAACATTACAGAGTTACAATGTAATGCCCTAACCTGGGTCTACCAGGGAGTACCGCATCTCTCCTTCTCCACCTGGACCAGATAACAGGGGGGCGGGCCTTATCGAACTAATGACTAGCCCCACAGACCAATAAGTGTCCTTTTCAGTGTGTTTTTTCCTCACTCACATACTTCCTAGAAAACTTCCCAAAAGGTCACCCATCCCAAGATTACTCCAAGCCAAGCATGCTTAATTGTGGAGTTCTTATAGGAAGGCTCCCGAAAAGAAAGATGCACCTTGTTGATATGGGTAGTAATATCAAATCCTTTTTAAGCCTTTGTTCGACGGGGTATCACATTCTCTCTTTGCGAACCCACATTTCCAAATCTAGGCGATGTGAATCTCATCACACTTCCATTTGGGTAATTGCTCTGATACCATTTGTAACGCCCCAACTCGGGTCTACCAAGGAACACCGTGTCTCTTCTCCTCCACTTGGACCAAACAACAAGGGGGCGGGGCTTATCAGACTAATGACCTGCGCCACAGACCAATACGTGTCCTTTTTAGTGTGTTTTGTCCTTAATCACACACTTCCTGAGAAAAATTTCCAGAAGGTCACCCATCCCAAGATTACTCCAACTCGGGTCTACCAAGGAGCACCGCGTCTCTCCTCCTCCACTTGGACCAAACAACAGGGGGGCGGGGCTTATCAGACTAATGACTAGCCCCACAGACCAATACGTGTCCTTTTCAGTGTGTTTTGTCCTCACTTACACACTTCCTGAGAAAAATTTCCAGAAGGTCACCCATCCCAAGATTACTCCAAGCCAAGCACGCTTAACCGTGGAGTTCTTATGGGAAGGCTCCCGAAAAGAAAGGTGCACCTTGTTGATATAGGTAGCAACATCAAATATTTTTTAAACCTTTCTTCCACGTGGTATCACATACAACATATACCATGTATATATAATCCTCCCCGAGGTTCCCCCCCCGAAACTCAGCCCATACAACCTCCCAAATTCAAAATTCAAAGACCAACGCTGAATTACACAGTCAAATTGTCGACGGTTTCAGACATAACATCGATAGTTTAATACCGAGAGCAAACAATAGAAGCAATAACACAAAAAAGCCGACTTTTTGTTGTCATCTTGACAAAATCTTTGATGGTTTAATCTTAGCCTTGTTGGCTACACTATCATGGTCTTATGTGTTTTGATGATATTAACCTATATATGGTTTCTAATGTTTTCCATCTTTGCAAATCATGTTTAGTGCAGGTTCAGTGGCAATTACATGAAGTACTACGATCAGAGGCAAAGATCGGGCTGAGTTGATGATCGAAGTAGGAAAGATCAAAATGTCACTTACTCGAGTGAACCCAAGCACACTAAAGGAAGCTTAGTGTTGTATTATATGTAATTTTGAGGTAGTTTATGTTGTAACTCTTGCGTTTTGTTTCTTGCATGATTTTTGAACAAGAGTTAAGCAATTTCATATGCATACTAGGACACATGAGTAAATGGATTTCACCTAAAGTCACAAACTCAACTTTAATAGTTTTCAAAGTTAAAATCAAAGAGTTTGTCAAAAGAATCCTAAACTCAAAATATGATTTCAAAGCGACAAGTTTTTAACATCCTAGTTTTAAGAAAATTTTTGTACTTAGTCTTAGTTGTGTCAAAATGAGCTTTTTATCCTAAGCACTCAATAAAGTCAAGTATATTTTCATAAAGGACACACTAAGCATATAAGAAATCGAAACAATTTTTCAAATGTGTTTTTATTACAAATATATTTTATATTCAAGAAGAAACTTATTTGGACAAGTATTAAACTTTATTAGACTTAATATATTTCATATAATTTTGTCCAATAATGTTTTAAGTGATCAAAAGGCTTTTTGGTTGGGTTTAAAACCTTAGTTATGCACCAATCACCTTTCATAAACACCCTTTGGTATTTGGGGTATAACTTTAGCTACAAAACTACAAAAAGGGTGATCTTGGTGTCTATGGAAAGCTAAGAAAAAATCTCACAACTTTTGTGTTGATGATGTATTTTGATCTCTGGTAATCGTTGACGTATGCATGAAACCGTAGGTGGTTTTAGAGAGCCCAAAAAAACCGTAGACGGTTTGGGACGGTGACAAAACACCAATGGGCGAAAACAGCTAGTTTTCAAAATAGTTTTTTAATAAAACCCCCGAATGGCCATAAAATGGCTAGTATCCGATTTTTTCCTATAAATAAAAGTCCTTAGACTTGTTTAAGAGGGTTTTTTATTATTGTTGATCATATTTGTGAAAAATATCTTTGAATCCGAAACCTAGCACTTTGTACTTGCATTTTAGTTGTTCATTCACAAAGTGTTTAATCTTCTCTTGTTCATTGATCTTGTGTGAATCATTCCTTGAGATATAAGAGTGAGGATCTGATTGTATTTCATATTAGCTCATTTGAGGAGCATTTCTTTGTATTTCATCTTCGTTGTAAAGGTTCTTTGTGAACCAACTTGGTGAAGGTTCTTTGTGAACTGAACTTGCAAGGCATATTGGTGATCCTTGTGGCTATTGGTGAGCATAGTAAGGATTTGTTCCCAAGTTGTAAGGTTTCTCTGCCAGTAAAGGAGATCATAGTGGATTGTGCAATCCTTGACTTGGTGCTAAGGCGTGGACGTAGGCCTGGTGCTGAACCACGTAAAAATACCAGCGTTGTTCTTTCTCTAACTTTACTCTTTATTTTATGTCTTGTGCTTGAATATAAATTTTATCTATTGTGATATAATTGCTTGCAATCTTGTCAAGAGTTTTTATTTTGTAGAGAAAGTCGTTAGAACGCAAAAGAGTGCATTCACCCCCCTTTTGGACTCTATATACTCCCAGGTGGGATGACTAACAATTTGCTCCTGCAAACCTGTTGCAAACCACAATTGCTATCTTATACCATGTTTTCTCATTGTACATGTATTCCACTCAACATATAAGCCACATATCACAACAATCTCCACCTTGGAGAATATACACCCTTTAAGAGAAAACTGAAAAACATAACTAGATGCTCCACCTAGGACAAAAATTCGTATAGGTTGGGACCGCCTCCCATCTAGCAACTAGAAGACAAAAACTAAATCCAAGCAATGCTTGAACTTGTCCATGGCAGCTTCGGCTACTGCAATATACCTCAAATCAGTTGTAGATAGTGCAACCAAAGACTGTACCCTGAACTTCCAGCGATATGCCTTCCCACAACACTAAACACATACCTTTTTGTAGACCTTCTATCATCCAAGTTCCCGGCATAGTCTGCATCCACAAATCTTACAACTAACGGATCACTCTATTTCCTATAGAATATGATGACATAGTTTGAAGTACCCACACTGATAAATTGTGCAAGACTCGGTCTTATACTAACCATAGCATACATCAAACACCCCACTGCACTAGCATAGGGGACCTTTGACATGTCACGAATGTCATCATCTATCCTTGGGCACTAAACGATAGACAACTTTAAATGATTCACCAATGACGTACACACCGATTTTGGATTAACCATGCAAAACCTCTTCAAGAACTTCTCCACAAAACCACCTTGAGACAACCACAATCTCCTTGCAGTTTTGTCCACAAATCCACCCTAAGATAACCCCAATCTCCCTACAACTCTGTCCTTGCGAATCTCCAACCCAAGAATCTTCTTGGTCGTACCCAAGACCTTCATATCAAATACATTTTTTAACAGAGTTTTCAACTGATTAGCCTCAGTCAAAGCCTTCCCAACAATTGACATGTCATTCACATAAAATAATAGAGAAATCACCCACTTGCATCCTATCACCCTCTTCCCTTCTGAAAGCTCCACCAACTCCCACCTTTGGTTTATATACAATGACTCCATTTCCTCTACCATAACACTCATCCATCTATTTTTCCCTTTGTTGTGCACCTCATCTTGAAAAATAGTAGGAACCTTGTTGATAGTAATGAATGCATAAGACACCAGATCATCAAATTCATACCTGAGTGGTGGCTTGATAGTGTATCTAGGCCCACTATGATCCTATTGTTTTTCAAGTTAAAAATCCCTACATTATGAACAATGCCATCTCTAACTTGAGTCTCCATTTCTACCTGCATTACATGCTCATTGCTACTGCAGTTTTCTGGCACTTGTTTCTCTTCATCTATGTGAGTATGCTACACCATGGTTTTCTCACCAAAAACCATGTCTCCACTGATCACTACCTTGTTTGCCATTAAATCACACAACTTGAACCCACTTTTCTTATATCCTAGAAATATGTAACATCTAGACATTTCACCAAGCTTAGATTTCACCTCACTAGAAACATGCATGGCTGGATATCCAAAAACTCTCAAACTAGAGTAGTCTACTGCAATACCTATACACACCTCTCCTGCAACTTTTCCATCTAGTAATACCCTTGGCGATCAGTTAAACAAGAAACACACCATACTCATTGCTTTTACCAAGAAATTCCTTGCAAACCCTACATACAACCTATCATGCTACTCACAAAACTTTTTGAACACCAGCATACTTAGTTCCAGTGTCTGACTTAAGGATCTCTCTATGGTTTTCCACTTCAGCTACAAGTTAAACCTAGAAAACATCTCTAACTTGTGCCGCATAAAGTACACCAAGATCTTTCGTGATAAATTCCTGAAGTATATATGTCCACCCCGAGATGCTATACTAACCGATCCCCAAACATCTTAATAAATGTAGTTAAGAATACCCTCTGTCTTGTGTGTGGTTGTTTTACACAAAACAATATTAGTTAACTTAGAATTTGTAGTTGCAACTCCACCTACAGCTATAGTACCCAGTAGTGCATAAATATTTTCTGCTAACTTTTGTCCCTTCATCACCATCAAGACGCCTTTACACACCTTCATCATCCCACTTTCAAACTCGTAAATATACCCATTACAATCTAAAGTGCCCAATGAAATCATATTCTTTCATAGATCCAGTATATGTCTTACATCACATAATGTTCTCACAACATCATCATACATTTTAATTCTGACATTTCCTATTCCAATAAATTTGTATGAAGCAACATTTCCCATTATAACAGAACCAAAATTTACTGACCTGTCGGTGTTGAACCAATTTCTATTTGGTGTCATGTGATAAGAATATTCCGAATCTAGGATCCAAGAATCCGTGAGGCATTCTGAACCCAATGAAATAAAAAGCATATCACCATCACTACTCTTTAAGTCTCCTTCTTTCACTACATTCGTAGATTTTGACGAACCCTCTTGAGTTTTTGCATTCCCCTTCTTCTACTTCGGACATTTCGATTTTATGTGCCCATTTTTTCCACACTTAAAATACCATATGTCCTTATTCTTCTCGGATTGCAATCGATATTTGTTACCACTCGATCTGCTCTGGAACTTGCTTCTCCCACTTTCCTGGTTACCCTTCACCACAAGCCCTTCACCTTGCAAAATTTCATCGCTAGCCTTCTTTCTTTAATGAAAACCCAGCAGTGCACTTGTTACCTTTTCCAAATTCAGGCTTTCTTTGCCCCATGTTGGAGTAGTAACCGAATTTTCATACGTGTGAGACAGAGGTAGGGAATTTAATAGCATCAACGCCTTCTCTTCCTCCTCGAACTTCACATCAACCCACATCAGATCACTTACATTTTGATTGAATGCATTGATGTGTTGGTTCAAATCCAAACCTTCCACCATCTTAAGCAAATACAACTTCTGCTTAAGATACAATTTGTTCATTAGAGACTTAGACTTATACTGGCTTTCAAGTTTCTTCCAAATAGCCGCAAGAGATTCCTCATCCATGATGTGATACAGCACGTCATCGGCCAAACAAAGTCTAATAGTCGCCACATCCTTTTCTTCCAATTCATTCCAACTTGTTTTATCCATGCTTTCTGGTTGAACTCTGTATAAAGCTTTCACCATACCTTGCTGCACTAACAGATCCTTAACCTTCTCTGCCATAAACCAAAGTTTTATGTTCCTTCGAAGTTAACAACATCAAACTTTGCTGATGAAGTTCCATAAGCCATTACAACAATGTTCTGATACCAATTTGTTGTGCAAATTAATGCGCAGCAAAAACAAACCACCTCACAATGCAACACTCAATAGTGAAATATATAGAAAACACAATCACGCAGATTATATGAAAACAATAAAACAATGGCACAAATAATTACGTAGTTTGACAATGCCTACATCCAAAGGAGCAAAACGACAGTGTTTTTCACTATCTTCTTGTCTAAAGACATGAAAATTACAAAGTTACAACATATACCATGTATATATAATTCTCCCAGAGGTTTTCCCCTTGAAACCCAACCCATACAACTTCCCAAATTCAAAATTCGAAACCAACGCTGAGTTATCATGCCAAACCATCGACGATTTCAGACATACCATCGACGGTTTAATACCGAGAGCAAATAGTTGAAGCAACAGCACAAATTAGTCTACTGTTTCTTGTCATCTTAACAAAGTCATCAACAGTTTCAAGAAAACTGTCGACGGTTAGCTCCTACAAACTTGCTATAAACTACAACTACTATTTTCTACCATATTTTGTGATTGTACATGCGTTCCACATATTATAACAAATATTTTATATTTTTGTAAAAAATAAAAAATTCAGAAAATGTTTTATATTTTGATTTTAGAAAAGATGGTATAGGTATACCTAGAATAATCATCTACTAAACAAGTGTGAACCTTTTTCCACCCATACTCAAGGTTTCTATAGGACCAAATATATCAAGATGAAGTAACTCAAGTGGCCTCTTTGTGGAAATTGCAATTTTTTTATTTGAAGGACATTTTGTTTTCTTTCCTTTTAGGCAGCATCACACATAGTAGATATGCTTGAATCAAAGTCTAGCAAGCCTTAAATAATTCCAAATTTGGAGGCATTCATTATATGTCTAAATTTCAGATGACCCAACCTCTTATGCCAAAGATATAAATTATTATAAACTAAAAGCAAGCATTTATTTTTGCATGAAACTTTTAAATTTATAATTTAACATTATTTTCACTTGGAACATCAAACATTATGCTTCCATCAAAATTTTTTCCTTGCAACTAAAATTAGTGAAGGAAATAGTCTTATCTTTATTGTAAAGCAAACAAGTCTACCCACCATATGTTGTGAGCAAACACTGTCCGGGTACTATTTTCTTCCTTCTTTCAAAGTCCTGCAAAAATATCATCCTCTTTTATTCTAGTATCTAGAGAAAGCAAGGTCCACAAGTATTAGTACTTTTAGTTAGGAATCCATTTTCGTTTTTCCTTTACTGCCATTTTCTTTTGTTTCTTAAAGCAATCCTTTTCAAGATATCCCATTTTGTTGCAGAAGTTACTTTGAGCAATAGTGGTAGCAATTTTGTTTGGTTTTGTAATTGGATTATGATTTTTGCTTGAAGAAGATACATATCCAGTTCCATTCTTATTAGAACATGGTTTCTAATTCCATAAAAGAAATTTAAAATTTTCTTGTCCAATTGAAAAATTTTCAAATGCCTCATTCAAATCAATTATATGATTATGTAGACCATCATTTCCATCATCCAAGATTTCCATTTTCCTTTTCAAAGTCTCTATTATTTTCAAACTTATCCATTTGACAATTAAATTACGTCCTAAAAAAAAAACCCATTTTTTCAAAATCATTTTATTTTCATTTTGAAGCTCTATTCTAAAATTCAATCTCTTTAAATTTATTTTTCAATTCTAAATTCTCAATTTCAAATATAGATTTTTGATTTTCGAAGTCCTCATTTCCTCTTGATTCTTTCTCTTAACTTCAAGATTTTATGATTCAATTCATTGATATTCAATAAATCTTCTACAAAGATTTTCACTATTATCAAACGTATCATCTATTAAAAAAAAGAGGACCATACACATTACCTCAATACAATATATTTCTGCCATTAAGCACAAGTTGGCACCTTTTTAACACATGACTTTCAATTTCAGACGACTATGAGTTACTCTATGTGGCCAATATTGCCCTTTTCTTCCCTTTAACTTATTGACTTTTTGAATCATATCCCGTTTTGATAATGACAAATCACAGCATCTCATTTGTGCGTTAAGTAAATGAACAAGTTTAAGTTTTAGAAAGCATAAATGATCGATGCAAAATGGAAGTCATGAAGCACTTAAACGAGCACATATCTTGGCACATTCCATGAAAATTGTTGACTTTTTGAGTGTGATCCCTATTTTGATGCTGATAAAGGACAAGAATTTTATTTGTGTTTTCAAGTTCTTAGATAGGTTTATATCTTGGTGAACACATAAGAAAAAGGGAAATGAAAGCTAGAAGGAACTCAAAGAACACATACATCTGGCGTAGTCCACGAAGTGAAGAGCACTGAAGAAGACATATATTTATTTTCTTTGTAAATGCATTTTTGTTTTTGATTTGGTCTATAATAAATGCATGACATGTATGATGTGGATGTAAGCTCAAAATGACCATAGGCTAACCATAGGGGACTAACAAATTTTTAAGAAAATCATTTAGGGTCAAAAACAATTTTACAACGTTCGAGCGACATTGGATTTTTAGGCTTAATTAAAAGCCTCGATCGACCGAACTTTCTAGTTAAAATCACTTCAGTCGACTGACCCAGGAAGTTGACCAAAGTCAAAACCTCGGTCGACCGACCCAATTTGAACTTATCTCCCCTGGTCGACTGATGTGTGTATGCTTGCTTTCCAATACCAACGGCTGACCGACACTTTTAGTTCAAAATCCTGATGGTCGACCGAACCACTTGAGTGGCCGATCAGTTTTTTGCCTTGGTTAATCGAACCCATGAAGGTTTCGTGTTGCCTTTCGTTAGGTTGACCGACCCATTTCTAGGTCAACCGAGCATAAACAGAAAAATTGAGATTTGGCTTGAATGGTCAACCGACCTGAGCTTAGGTCGACCGAACCTCTCTGGTTAGACCATTTTTACTGTGCTAAACCAGGTTAAATTTTAATTAAACAATTTGAGAAATTCCTAATTTGTCCCCAACGGCCATATTTTTCTGAAAGTCTATATATACACCCTCATTACTCAATTTTAAACATGAGATCATAATAGAAAATTCTCCCAAATTATTTTTGATTTTAAATTCCATACGCTCTTATTCTTATTGATTTGAAAATATTTTAAAGGGAGAATTCATTTGGGCATTGATTTTTCATATCAAAATTTTTTACTTTCATTCATTCACTTCATTTCTAAATCATTCTTGAGAGTAAACTTTTCTCCCACATATTTCCTTCTTGATAAATATTTTCTTTGGGAGATATCTTTGCGTAGCTTAGGATCTTTGCATATCCATTGCAAGTTTCCTAATGCTAATATTGTGCTTTCATTACATAAATTTCTTTGAACATTTACCCTAGCTTTCCAAAAAACAATATATTGAATATCATTTTTGAAGAAAGCTTTTGGGTTATCAAGATCTTTGGAAAAGGCATTTATTTTACTATTTCATTTTTGTCAAAGATCATATATTATTATTTGGGCAAAAATTTGTTGAGAGCAAAAACCCTTGATTCTTCTAGTTTTTATCGAAAAATATTTTTGGAGAAACATTTACTTGTGTTTAGATCCTTGAAGTGCTTATCATATATACCTTACTCAAAGTTTACAAAAGTTAACTTTTTGAGAAAATTACATTTACTCACATTGAGTTTATATTCATATCATACGTGAGGGCATTTGTGGTTATCGTTGTACACATCGGCTTGTATTAGAAGCATTTGTTTGTACAAATATTTGATTATCTATTGTATTCCTAAGGTGTGGTCGGAAAAGGGAGACTAGACCTATGAATAATCCTGAATTGCTCAGACTCAATTAGGAGAGAACCAGATTGATTCAGACCCGGTAAGGAGAACTAGGTGCACTATCCTGCAAGGTATTATAATCGGTGTCGCTCTATCCATTAAGCGAGGAATTTAGTGAATCCTTTTACTTGTGAGCTTGAGGTGGGGATGTAGGCAATATTGGCCAAGCCCCGATATCAAATCCGGTGTCAACTTATTTTATCTGCAATTTATTTTCCGCACCTGTATGATATTTTTCATTACTCTGATTATACTATTTATATGCATTGAGTGATTGGTAATACTAAGATTGATTTATTTATTTAAATATTTGCTTAGTAGTTTATATATTGAATTGGTGTACGTTCTAGACAGACCCTAGGTTGTGGTATACTACTACTGGATTGGTTACACCTAGGAAGAAATTTTTTAATACCCAATTCACCCCCCTCTTGGGAATACGCCAATTCCAAAAATTGGTATCAGAGCCTCATTGCACTAGACTTAAAACGTTTTTGCAAAAAGATCGCAATGACTCATATTGGTTTATCCCCATTTGGTGAGAGACAATCACCTTCTAGGCCTCTTGTATTTTGTGGTGTAAATTACACCCACTGGAAAATACGAATGTGCATATTTATAAAATCAATGGATTGGAGGGCCTGAAAATGACTGTTATAGGAAACTACATGAAAATAAATGAAAATGATTATAATCCAGTTAATTTAAATGCCATAGATATGTTACACTATGCCTCAAGTTCTAATATCCTTCTTGAGATTATGGCATGTAAAAATGTGAGGGAAATCTGGGAGAAGCTTGAAAGGAAATATGGAGAGACCCAGGAAAAGGAGTCCACCACTTCGGAAGTGTCAAGTTCAAATGATCTAGAAGTGGTAAATCACAAGGGTAGTTCATTAACAGAACAAGAGGTATATGAGTCTCATTCTAGCTCGATTGATGATTCGTGTGTTGAATGTTGTGTTGTTTCATGTGATGAATCATCTATTGAATATTGTGATAATTCTGTTATTGATGCACTTGATGATTCTCATGTAGTACACTGGATTGTATCATGTGATGAATCATACGCTAAATTTTGTAATAATCCTATTGATAACTTTTGCAATGATTTGTGCAATGATTATTTTATTAAATTTGATGATGAATCATGTGATGTTGTTAATGATGAAAGTATGCCCTCTGGCAAAAAACTAGAAAAGAATTTATTGAAAATGAATAAATTTTTAGTTAAGTTATCTAAGCAGAAATCATTTCTGAAAAATGACAATAAAAAGATAGCAAAGCAATTAGACGAATTAAAAGATTATCATGCTATTCTTGAAAAGAAAAAGATTGAGAATATTTTGAAAATTAGTTGCTTAGAGAAAGAAATAAATGATCATTCTAGAGTTATAATCAAAGTTAAAAATAAAAAGAATAATCATAACAGACCCTTCAGAGTTGAATCAAACCTTAGTATATGCATTTCCCATACACTATCTTGTTATACTAAGAATCTAAATCCACTTCCAAATGGACAAGGCACTTGTGCCCGGTAAAAAATTCCTAATGCTTAATTCATACTTGAATGTAAAACTTTAAGCTAAGCATACACTTTTTCCATTACACAGACCTGAGCCTTAGGGAATCAATCTTGCCATATACCTTTATATACCCTAAGCTCATTCCAGAATATAAAAGCCTGATCAAATTTTAGCCATCACTCTAGGCTTAAGCACTATTGATCATAAGCGCCTATTCTAATGTTGCTAATTAACTGGTATCCTTACTCTAAATTATGATTATATCTAAAGGATGCCTTCCAATCTTCAAAGAGCATTGTTCACAACGGGCATATATATATATATATCCTTAATGCTCTTTGCCAATGCCTAGACGTGATTACTTGCACGAAAATATTTTGAAAAATGTCCGGCATCCTTTAAATACTCTTCGAACTTAATAGTAATTTAATTGCTAAGAGTATTTATTCAAATTCTCTTTATAAGCTCTCAAATAAAAATCAAATCATTTAGAGCTTCATATGTTGGTGTATATGTGTGCAATGCCCACCTCCCATGAGTTAATTGGCGCACTTAACTGACGTATGATTCCTATGGGGTCGAAGTGGTAGACTGCAATGGTACTACGAAGACATAAGGTGTTTCCCTCCAAGACATGGGGATCCAGGGGCAGCGCCCTGGTGGGGGGGGGGTATGGGGGGCATTTTGTAACGACTTGCTAAATTTTATATACATACTGAAATTTACACTGCTCTAATACCTTCTAATTTAAATCTTACCGCCAACCTAAGCAACGGGAAGCTGATTATATAAAAACATATCCACACATATATTACAATACCAGAGTGTCAAAGTATTCCTTAAACTGTACACACACAACTGTTCTCCAAAAATACTCCCTACTGAAACTAGGGATATACAAAATAACTTCCCAGAACACTCACCCTCAGAAAGGGTAGTACTGTAGCCCCTCTACCTGCGAGCCTGATCTCCTTGCCTACCTGGATCACCTGAAAAATATTAAATCACTGGGATGAGACGACGCTTAGTAAGATGAAATATGCTATTGCTAGTGTGTGGCAAATGAGTTACATGCTTGTAAAATAAATCTAATTTAGAAATGTCATAAATATCGGAGTCTAAGAAACACATGAACATGATACAATATAACTCATACCTACATTGCTTAACATAAACTGATTTTCTGAATATCCTATTCATAATACTGCTAATATTTATAGGTATGCTTACTTTTTTGAAATTCTGAATATATAAATATATATAATAATTGAGCAAATTCCCTGGATTGATAACTGAAAGTCATGATTTAACCCCTAATGACAGGGTTGTGCGGCCCGTAGGTGAGACCTATCACTGGCTGGCCGACCAGGATAAGTGAACTGAACTCTGAAAGTCAGATCGGCCTCCTCAACCCTAACTGACGAGGAGTCTATCCATAACATAGGCACGATCGACCACTAAAAATCCACAAACTATCTGAGTTATGTGGTTGCACTCTGAACTGTAAATGGTTATGGTACCGTGCTCTGTAAACTAAATTGTAATGGTCCATTAGGGTTTGATACTATATAATACATTACTATATAAAATCTATCTGTTTTACCATGATTCTATAACAACTGTTTTAACCATGACACTGTAATAAACTGTATTTCTGTAGGTCAAGGTTCTATAAAATTGAATAATCATGGTACTAGGAAAGCTGTAAAAACATATTCCTATTTGTATATACTGTAAATCATGATCCTGAAAATATTGTAAAAACATCTTTCTGTATATATTTGGTAAATCATGATTCTGTAAATACTATGCAGTCATAACTTTGTAATAAATTGTATAATCTATACAACATGATTTTGTAAATACTATTCAACTATAGTTCTGTAAAAGCTGTGTCGAATTCTTCACTATATCTATATTCTAATGCCACACAATATTTAAAAACTCATCAAACATAATCTATAAAACTGTATAATTTCCTACTCTGAAAACCCACAAACATATACTATACTTTATTGGTAAAAATCTCTATTTAAACTGTCATAGCATATTTCCCTTACCTGATTCCTGCTAAAGTCCCCTACCGTGACTGGTCCTACACTCGCAGGGTTCCCCACTCAACACCCTGAAAACAACATCTCTTAGAATAAAATATCATTATTCATTCGAATACTACATTTTCTACAACTGCTGGAAAGCCAAATATTAAATAAAAGACCTTACCCTGAATTTGGAATGAAAAATCTCTATTTAAACTGTCATAGCATATTTCCTTTACCTGATTCCTGCTAAAATCCCCTACTGTGACTGGTCCTACACTCGCAGGGTTCCCCACTCAACACCCTGAAACCAACATCTCCCATAATAAAATATCATTATTCATTCGAATACTACATTTTTTACAACTGCTGGAAAGCCAAATATTAAATAAAAGACCTTATCCTGAATTTGGAATGAAATCCAAGTTGATCCCGCCAACGATCCACTCTAGCAGATTTGAAGAGAATCTTCCCGGGAGTGACGTGACGGCTTCGGATCGTCAATCCGATGAAGAACGGAGCCGAATTTATAGAGAGAATGGGAAAGAGATGAAAGCCTAGAGAGAGGAAAGGGTTTTGCATGATTTTTTTGCTGAAAATTCATTTTTAAGAGTACTTATAGCCCCAGATTCATCGATGAGACACGTCATCTTGTCGACGAGTCCCTGAAGAATTTTGTCAACGAACCTGAACTCCTCGTTGATGATTTTCAGACTGCCAAAACCCCCCTGTCGGTATCTTCTCATCGACGAGACGTGACCTTGTCGACGAGATCCTCATATACCCTCGTCGACGAATCCCCTGTGTTTGTCGGCAAGACCCTGATTAATTTCTTGGGTTATTACATTCTCCCTTCCTTATAAAATTTCATCCTCAAAATTTACTATTCATATGATTCATCATCCTTTAAGATAAACGGTCTACTTATTTTATTACTTACCCTCACTTATAGCGAAAGAATACCGTGGTTACATAGGTAGTTCTGGGAGATTGCAACTATATAAAATAAAATTCTCCCAAAACCAAAATACTACATATCTTATACTCTACATTACAATTACATTGTACTAAACAAAATAAAATTATTATTATCTTACTTATACGTCACTGTTGTAATTCACTAAACAAGTGGGGGTATTTCTGTTTGATTTCATCTTCAAGCTCCCAAGAAGCTTCTTCTATCGTGTGATTTCTGAACATGACTTTTACTAGTTGTATCTTCTTACTGCGCAATTCCAGTTCTTTCCTATTTAAAATCTATACTGGAGCTTCCTCATATGCTAAAACATCACTGAGTTCTAATTCTGCGTAGCTGATAATATGGGAAGGATTTGGGACGTACTTCCTTAGCATAGAAACATGAAATATGTCATGTATCTTGAATAGAGATGGTGGTAAAGTTAACCAATAGGCAACTGACCCAATATTCTTGAGTATCTCAAATGGGCCAATAAACCTAGGGCTCAATTTAACCTTCTTCCCAAACCTTATGATTCTCTTCTGTGGTGCTATTTTCAGAAATACATAGTCACCCACTTCAAATTTCAAATCTCAGCGGCGAGTATCCGCATAGCTTTTCTGCCAACTATGTGCTGCACTAATTCTATCTCGAATAAGTTGGACTTTATCATACACCTGCTGTACTATTTCTGGTCCCAAAACTCACCTCTCACCTAGATCACTCAAGTATAAAGGAGAACAACACCTCCTACCATAAACTGCTTCATAAGGTGTCATGCCTATGCTAGCATGATAGCTATTGTTGTAGGCAAACTCCACTAATGACAAATATTGGGTCCAGCTACCTTTAAAATCCAACACACACGCTCGCAGCATATCTTTAAGTACCTGGATCGTTCTCTCTGTCTGACCGTCTGTCTGAGGATGGAAAGCGGTGATGAATGCTAACTGAGACCCCAAAGCCTTGTGCAAGCTCTTCCAAAATCGTGATGTAAAGCGTGGATCACGGTCTGAGACTATAGATACTGGCACTCCGTGGGGTCGCACAATTTCCTGTATATAAATCTCTGCTAATTTGTTCATAGGGTAGCTAACTTTAATAGGTATAAAATGAGCTGTTTTCGTCAGTCTATCAATAACTACCCAAATGGCATTTTGACCATGCAGCGCCGGCGGTAGTCCAGTTACAAAATCCATGGATATGTGGTTCCACTTCCAATCGGGAATGAAAAGTGGTGCAACTGTCCTGCTCGCCTCTGGTGCTCAGCCTTAACTTGCTGGCACGTCAAGTACTGTCGCACAAATTCTGCAATCTCCCTCTTCATGCCACTCCACCAGAAATACTCTTACAGATCCCTATACATTTTCGTACTGACGGGATGAACTATGTATAGAGACCTGTGAGCCTCCTCTAGAATCGTTCTCCTAATGTTATCATCTGTACGCACGCATAATCTGGTGTGAAATCTCAAAGCCCCATCATCAGAAATGTTGAATTCCTCTCCCTGACCATCCTGTATTCTGGCTATTACTTCTGTTAATTCTGAATCATCCACTTGAGCAGCTTTAATCCTTTCATATAGTGTAGGTTGTACAACTAGGCTGGCAATAAACGCCTGAGGATCCTCTACCACCAACTCCATGCCAAGCCCTTTCAAGTCCATCTGAATTGGGTGCTGACTTATTGTTGCTAACTGTGTTGTAATCTCTGATTTATGGCTCAATGCATCAGCCACCACATTAGCTTTACCTGAGTGGTAACTAATGGTGCAATCATAATCCTTAATAAGTTCCAACCATCTCCTTTTCCGCATATTCAACTCTTTTTGTGTAAAGAAATACTTTAGACTCTTATGATCAGAAAATGTCTCACATCTCTCACCATATAAATAATGCCTCAAAATCTTCAGTGCCTGTACCACTACAGCCAATTCCAAATCATGAGTAAGGTAGTTCTTTTCATATTCTTTCAACTACCTAGAAGCATAAACTACCACCCTACTATGCTGCATCTGTACACAACCAAGCCCTTTCAAAGACGCGTCACTATAAATTATATAACCATCACCTCCTAATGGAATCGTCAGTACTGGTGTAGTGATGAGCTGCTACTTTAATTCCTAAAAACTCTGCTCGCATTCTTCATCCAATACAAATCTGGTATTTTTCTTGGTCAAACGCGTGAGAGATCCTGATAGGGTTGAAAACCCCTTAACAAATCGATGATAATAACCTGCCAATCTCATGAAACTTCTAATTTCCTGAACGTTCTTCAGGCTGACCTAATTCACCACCGCATCAATCTTGTTGGGATCCACTGAAATACTATCTTCTGAGATCACATGGCCCAAAAACGCAACCTTCTCAAGCCAAAACTCACACTTGCTAAATATGGTATAGAGCTTTTTCTCCCTGAGCGTCTGCAATACCTGTCTCAAATGCACCTTATGATCCTCAGAACTCCTCGAGTAAACCAGTATATCATTAATAAAAACCACTACAAACTGATCTAGATACTGGTGAAAGACTCTATTCATCAAGTCAATAAACATAGCTAAGGTATTCGTCAGACCAAATGGCATAATGAGGAATTCATAGTGCCCATACCTGGTCCTAAAGGCTGTCTTCGAAACATCCTCTACTTTTATCCTTACTTTATGATAACCTGATCTAAGGTCAATCTTGAAATACACTCGTGTACCCTAGACCTGATCAAATAGATCGTCTATACGGGGTAGAGGATATCTGTTCTTAATAGTAACCTTGTTTATCTCCCTGTAATCAATACACATCCTCATAGACTCATCTTTCTTCTTTACGATCAACACTGGAGCTCCCCACGGCGATACACTACGTTGTATAAATCCCTTATCCAGCAAGTCTTACAATTGATCCTTTAATTCTCCCAATTCAGCTAGAGCCATACGGTAAGGAATCTTAGAGATCAGCACTGTCCCTAGAGGTAAATCTATAGAAAAATCCTCCTCACATTTGGGAGGCAACCCAGGTAGCTCCTCTAGAAAAACATTTCAAAATTCTCATACTACTGGTGTACTATCAAGTTTCGATTCATTTCCTGACACTTCCTTTACAAAAGCCACAAATCCCTGACTTCCATCTAGGAGCAATCTACTCACCTGCATGGCTGACACTAGCTGCGATGGAGCACGTACACGTGAACCGAAAACCTGAATTCCTGCTCACCAGGGGGTCTAAAAATTACTTCTTTCTAAAGACAATTAATACTGGCGTGATTAACTGTCAACCAATCCACACCCAGTATTACATCAAACCCACACATATCTAACACGATTAGGTCAGCTGGTAGCACTCTCCTATGAATTTCTATTGGATAGCCCCTAAGTACCCTTTGACACCTCATTACTGACCCTGACGGTGTAGCTACTAACAATTCCACATCTAACAACTGGGTCTCCTTTCTAGACAATTTGACATAGGTCGCAGAAACAAAGGAATGGATAGCACCTGAATCAAATAAAATAATAATTGGATATGATTAAACAGTAAAAGTACCTGTCACCACATCCGCGGCAGTCTCAGCATCACCCGACGTCAAAGCATAAACCCTCGCCGGGGCTACATTCCTCTATTGGCCTCCATGAGCCGCCTGATAACCTCCCCTATAGGGTATGGGAGCTGGGACCTGGACTGGCAGTCCTAAGCATGCATGTGCCATGTGGTTGAGTCTCCCACAATGATAGCAAACATCTCTTCGTGCCTGGCACTCCCCCAAATGTCGTTTCCCATATGTCTGACATACCGGGTAGGTCTGCATACCCTCATTCTCACGAGATCTTGTCGTCTGTCTCTGATCTCCCTTATAACGGTCTCCTCTCCATGGTCCTCGATTGGAACCAGCCTGAAAACCTTGAGGCGTGGGCCTCTTCCTCTGACACTGGGCTGTTATACCTCTCTGTATACCACCCTCAATAATCGCAGCCCTATCTACGACCTCCGTAAATGTCCAAACCCTAAACCAATCACCTGCTCAAACAAGTTCTGCCTCAGACCCTCTTCAAACTTTCTTACCTTTTTTCTCTTCATCTAGTGCTAAAGGTGGGGCAAATCACGACAACTCAATAAATCGAGCTGCGTACTGAGATACTATCATCTGCCCCTATATTAGGTGCATAAATTATGCTGCCTTCGCACTCCGAATGATAGCAGGGAAATATCGCTCGAAGAACAGCTCCTTGAATCGATCCCACGTCACCGGCACTGGAATTAACCTTTGCTTCTCAATCAGTCGTGCTGATCTCCACCAAAGCTTCGCCTCTCCTGTTAGTCTAAATGTCGCAAATACCACCTTTTGTTTATCTGTACATGGAAGCACAACCAACGTATCCTCAATGTCCTAGACCCAATTTTTAACTATAATCGGGTCATCTCCTCCAGCAAAAGATGGGGGCTTCATTCGCGTAAGTTGCTCGATCGTGCAGCTACGCTCCCTAGAGCTTTTGGCCATCTCAGCCATCACCTGCTGGGTGACGCTACACAGTACTGCATTAGTATCTCCACCTCCCATAGTGGAAGGTCCTGAGCTGTCCTCCCCAGCATTCATACCACTGCTTCTTGGGTCCAACCTGAAAACAAAGAATGCACTATAAAGACTTCATCCCCTATGCCAAACTATTATATTTCTTTCAATTGGAATCCTATATTCATAATTAATTACCTCCCTAATCTTAATTCAAAATTCAGTTCTACAACCTAAACACAAGACCTGACAATAGTTTACTATGGTTTTCCTGAAATCGCCACCCCAAGAAAGACACAGAAACTACCACTGAAATCTTGTACCCAAACCACAGAACAAAACCTCAGTCCTTTCCTGTACTTTGGTATTGCTTCCGCTGCACTCTAAAGTCTACCAAACCTAGCAAACTAGGCTCTGATACCAAACTGTAACGACCTGCTAAATTATATATATATATATATATATATATATACACACTAAAATTTACACTACTCTGATACCTTCTAATTTAAATCTAACCACCAACCTAAGTAGCGGGAAGCTGATTATATAAAAAACATATCCACATATATATTACAATACCAGAGTGTCAGAGTATTCCTCAAACTGTACATACACAACTGTTCTCCAAAAATACTCTCTACTGAAACTAGGGATATACAAAATAACTTCCCAGATTACTCACCCTCAGAAAGGGTAGTACTATAACCTCTCTACCTGCGAGCCTGATCTCCTTGCTTAACTGGATCACCTAAAAAATATTAAATCATTGGGATGAGATGACGCTTAGTAATACGAAATATGTTATTGCTAGTGTGTAGAAAATTAGTTACATGCTTGTAAAATAAATCTGATTTAGAAATTCCATAAATATCGGAGTCTAAGAAACACATGAACATGATACAATATAACTCATACCTACGTTGCTTAACATAAACTGATTTTCTAAATATCCTATTCATAATACTGCTAATATTTATAGGTATGCCTACTTTTTTGAAATTCTGAATATATAAATATATATAATAATTGAGCAAATTCCCTGGATGGATAACTGAAAGCCATGATTTAACCCCTCATGATAGGGTTATGCGGCCCGTAGGCGGGACCTATCACTGGCTGGCCGACCAGGATAAGTCAACTGAACTCTGAAAGTCAGATCGGCCTCCTCAACCCTAACTGACGGGGAGCCTGTCCACAACATAGGCACGATCGACCACTAAAAATCCACAAACTATCTGAGTTATGTGGTTGCACTCTGAACTATAAATAGCTACGGTACTGTACTCTGTAAACTGAACTGAAATGGTCCATTAGGGTCTGATACTATATAATACATTACTATATAAAATCTATCTGTTTTACCATGATTCTGTAACAAGTGTATTAACCATGACGCTGTAATAAATTGTATTTATGTATCAACTGTATTTCTATATCAACTGTATTTCTGTAGGTCAAGGTTCTGTAAAACTGAATAATCATGGTACTATGAAAGCTGTAAAAACATATTCCTATATGTATATACTGTAAATCATGATCTTGTAAATACTATGTAGTTATAGCTTTGTAATAAACTGTATAACATGATTTTGTAAATACTATTCAACCGTAGTTCTGTAAAATCTATCACGCCCGGAACCCGATAGTGGGACCCAGGGGTGAATAAGTAACCTAACATGTCCCTATATCATACAAAACATCCATGACATGGTACAATGAATGAGGGTCTGACCCCATGGGGTTCCCAGGCACCCTAAACACATCCATATACAACAGAATATACGCAGTGGAAAATGGTTTTTCTATACATATCCTCTACCATACCAGAGTCTATACATAAGGAAATCCAGGTCCATAATACAAACATAACCTGGGTGTTAGCCAAAACCAAAAAAGACCACCCGATACTGTCCTAGTACTTACCCAAGTACCTCTCGCAGTACACCAACCACTACGCTCCCAAATCAAAGGACGCTAGTTCCGTTTACTTGAAGGACTTGAAAAATATGTACATACAGTAAGGGTGAGACACCTCTCAGTAAGGTTGATACAGGTTATATCAGTGTGTGACATTTGAGTGTTATCATGACAGCAAAACATACACAGTTAAATGCAGTTCCAGTTCTAGTTTCAAAACAATGCATACACACACACACACGATCAACCTGGTGTCGTCATACCCTTCAGCCCATAGTCGGCCCTTGATACCCAGTGTTGGCCTATAGCCAGCTCATGATACACGGCATCCCCGATACATGGCGAACCCCAGGGTCCCATGGCATTGTACTGGTACAAACTGGTGGATCCAAACCCTTCGGTGATCAGCCGGGAAGGCTCACGCCCTCGAATATAGAGCTGGAAACTCTTACCAAACATGGCCAGTGATTTCATACATCCTCGGATATAGAGCTGGACACTCTCAGTACCTGGAACAACTCAGAACCCAGTTCCGATTGCTTTCCTCCAAAACACAACCATGCATGCTCATATAACCAAACAAACCACACCCATTTTGTAATCTATAAATCATGACTTTCCAAACATACACAGTTTAATAAAGTCAAGGTACGACCATCCCTAACACAATACATTACACAGTATACCAAAGGTTTTCCAACAAAAATAGGGAATACAGCTTAATACCCCCTTTTTCTAAAAAACTGTTACATGAAAAACCCACAATTTTACCTGTTAGATTTCCCCAAATGAGTAACCAAAAAGCACCTAGGACCGTGAACCATAGTTCTATCGAATTCAATTTAAAAAATAACCGACATAAACTGAATCCCCTTACCTTTTCCCAAATGACAAATCCCAAACTCCAATGCACCTAAACAGCGAACCGAGTTCCAAAACCAACACACCACAATACAAAATATGCTCACAACCCTATTCTCTACATAACTAGTAAATCAGAACTGAAAACCGAGCCTTACCTCAATTTTGGGCCAAAATTTGAGAATGCCCGAAACGAAAATCCAATCCATAGAACTTGTAGAGAATTCCCCCTGATCCTCGTGGTAACATCGAATCATCGATTCCAATGACGTATGGCGAAGAAATCTAGAGAGAGAGAGAGTGTACGATGAGTTTCTAGAGATATAGAGAGAGATTTTGAGATTTCTTAGTTTAGAAGTAATGAAAATAGATATTTATAGCCCTTTGACTCAGCCGTCCTCGTTGAAGAATGGCATCCTTGTTGATGAGCCCATGTGGACAGCTCATCAACGAAACGGTGACCTCTTTGACGAGCACCTAAAATTTGTCACCGAGAAACTTGGGGCCTTCGTCGACGAAGCCTGCTCAATTACCATTTTACCCTTCTCTTAATTAATTAAATCCATAAATCACAGTTCAGGTTCTTACAAAAGTTGTGTCGAATTTTGCACTATATCTATATTCTCATGCCACACAATATTTAAAAACTCATTAAACATAATCAATAAAACTATATAATTTCCTACTCTGAAAACCCATAAACATATACTATACTTTACTAGTAAAAATCCCTATTTAAACTGGCATAGCATATTTCCCCTTACCTCATTCCTGCTAGAGTCCCCTACCGTGACTGGTCCTACACTCGTAGGGCTCCCCACTCAACATCCTGAAAACAACATCTCTCAGAATAAAATATCATTATTTCTTCGACTAATACATTTTCTACAACTGCTGGAAAGCCAAATATTAAATAAAAGACCTTACCCTGAATTTGGAATGAAATCCAAGTTGATCCCGCCAACGATCCACTCCAATAGATTTGAAGAGAATCTTCCCGGAAGTGACGTGGCGGCTTCGGATCGTCAATCCGACGAAGAACGGAGCCAAATTTTTGGAGAGAAGGGGAGAGAGATGAAAACCTAGAGAGAGAAAAGGGTTTTGCATGATTTTTCAGCTGAAAATTTGTTTTTAAGAGTACTTATAGCCCCAGTTTCGTCGATGAGACACGTCATCTCGTTGACGAGTCCCTAAAGAATTTCGTTGATGAACCTAAACTCCTCGTCAATGATTTTCAGATTGCCAAAACCCCCCTCTCGGTATCTTCTCATCGACGAGACATGACCTCGTCGATGAATCCCCTGTGTTCGTCGACGAGACCCTGATTAATTTCTTGGGTTATTTCACAATGCCCCTAGAGATGGTATGGCCTATCTAGTGTGAACGGTGGGCACGGTATGTCAAAGACGGCCACTAATGTCAAAGTCGGCAATGGTAGGTCAACTACCACCACCTACCATGGTAGGTGAGCCACCCATGTGCTTCTTCCACAGACCAGAGGCTATAAATAAGACCCCCCCCCACCAGAGCACTACACACATCTCGACTGCAAGATTGTGTCCTCTTTTGTTTTTTCTATTTGTTGTCCTTTCACCATTGAAGCTCATTTAGTGAGTGCATGGTTGAACAAACTGTTGTAATCTGATTGTTGTAATAAAACTTTGTGTTATCTCTTCAATTGTTTCTTCAAAATAAATCTTGGTGTTGTTATTCTACATGGTATCAATGTTGAAGGCTACTAAGAAGAAACAACTATAATTGTTGAGATGTTGCAATGGCAAG
This sequence comes from Malania oleifera, assembly GCF_029873635.1. Classification (NCBI taxonomy): domain Eukaryota; kingdom Viridiplantae; phylum Streptophyta; class Magnoliopsida; order Santalales; family Ximeniaceae; genus Malania; species Malania oleifera. The sequence continues at coordinate 23,998,295 of NC_080424.1, read as the reverse complement.
AACTTCATCTTCCGCCATTGCATCTCCACTAGCACTTCAGATATGTCCACCAACATTCACAGAAGGAAAGCTAGACGGCACGAACTACACTTTGTGGAAGTTCAAGATGAGCGCCATTCTGGATTCATATGAACTACTTGATACAGCTCAAGGTATGGATCCAAAAATGATTGGCATGCCTGATCCCACCAATCCTAAGGTAATCATCCCTTCAAATGCTGCCCTCGTCAAAGCAAGGAAAAGGCGAAATGCAGATGCACTTTGTGCTATTTTCATGAGTGTAGTCAATTCTATACTTACGTTGATCCAACATACATACAAGACTGTTGATGCTTGGAATGGTTTGAAGAATCAATATGAAACAAGGAACCAGACATGCATTCAGAACTTAGAGAATCAACTTGTTGCAGAAAAACTACATGACGGAGAATTAGTAGAAGTATTCATCACTAGAATCAAAAGTCTGTGTGATCAGATGGCGGGAGTGGGCATAGCAAAGACCAGTGAGGAGTTAGCTAGAAGATGTATTCGAGTGCAGCCATCAAAATATGACAGTCTGGTAACTGCTCTTAACACACAGATTAGAACTCTTGCACTAACCTTTGAGGAATTTTGTGCTTTATTGCTATAAGAGGAGACGAGGCTGAGAACTAGAGAAAATGAAAGTAGTAGTGCTTTCACCATGCAGATCAAAGGCAAGGACAATAATGTTGAAAAGAAGAAGGGAAAGAACAAGAAGATATTTTCTAGTACGTGCTACTACTGCAACAAAAGGGCATGCAACCAAGGATTGCAGAAAACGTATCCAAGATAAAAAGAATGACATATTAAAGCCTACGTGGAATGTCAGACAGGTAGCAAATTGTGCTGAACTAGAATTAGATCTTTTCATGGTTATAGAAGAAATGTGCTCAACTACTCAAACAATACTAGAAGATTGCTCATGGGTACTTGACAGTGGAGCTTCCGGACATATGTCCAGCAAAAAGCACTAGTATGGTTTCGTTAAGCCTCTACATGAACCTATGAATGTAATTGTCAAAAATAATGCAAAGTGTTTAGTAGAGGGCACTGGATCCATTTCCTTAAAAACCATGAATGACCAAGGTAAAAATCTTTCAAATATCCTTTATGTTCCTCAAATTAAGAGGAATCTTTTATCTGTAGCTACTATCACTGACCGTGACTATGAAGTACAATTTATGAAAACAAAAGCTAAGATCATTGATAGCAATGGCAGCATTTTGGGTGAAGGTATTTGAAAGAATAACCTGTATGAGTTTGTGGCACTTGTCACAACAACTATAGATACAACAAACAAACTTTGGCATGAAAGGGTTGGACACATCTCCTATGTAGTTTTGAAGATGTAGAGAAAAAAAATGGTGGTTGATCTACCTGTAGTAGTTGATATTGCAGAGCCTTATGAAGCTTGCATGATGGGCAAGAAACATCGCATGTCATTTCCACAAGAGAGCAACAACAAATCAAAGCTTCCTCTAGAGCTACTACATGCAAATCTCTGTGGTAAAATGACTACTCCTGCACTAGGAGGATCTTTCTATTTTATGTTGTTAGTCGACGATTATAGTTGAAAGAAGTGGGTGTACTTTCTTCGTGATAAGGCGGAGGCTTTTGTAAAATTTAAATTATGGCATAAACTTGTTGAAAATGAGACAGGTTTGCAGTTAAATAAACTTCGAATTGATCGAGGAGGCGAGTTCACATTAGGGGAGTTCAACAATTATTACAGTGCATTTGGCATCAAACGCCAATTTTCGGCACCAAAAACTCCACAATAGAATGACGTTGTGGAATGGCGAAATCACACTGGGATGGAGATGGCCAGAGCAATGATGAAGGCACAAGACCTTCCAAAATCGTTTCGGGCAGAAGCTGTTAATACAGCTATGTATATCCTCAACCAATGCTTCACCAAAGCTTTGGGGAACAAAACACCTCACGAGGCTTACTCTGGTAAGAAACCCTCCATTTCTCATCTTAGAACATTCGGTTGCAGATGTTTTGTGCATATTCCAGATGACAGTCGAAGGAAGTTAGATGACAAGAGTCACAAGTGCATCTTCTTGAGATACAATACAGAATCGAAGGCATATCATCTGTATGATGTAGAGGCAAAGAAGATCGTCACAAGTCGAGATGTGGCATTTGATGAAGGACCAAACTCAGTGGGAGATAGAGTTCAGCCTACTTTATCATCAACTGATAAAGTAATCCACCATGTGCCTCACTCAGAGTAGCAAATTAAGGTGAATGATGAAGAAATTCAAAACCAACCTGTTGTACCAGTAGCACATATTCAGAAGCCACATCCTAGGTGCGTACAACAGCTCTTTGACAAAGGTAATCTAGAACCTGTGAATTAAAGTTCATAACCTGATGGACCTCGAATGTCGAAGAGAATAGAGGAACAACATCGATCAGCAGAACACTTGGTAAATATGACCTTAATAGTTGATATAATCAGTACAGTTAAGGAACCAAGTAGCCTGGATGAAGTGCTGGCTGATTCAAAGTGGAGAACGGCTATGGAAGCTGAATATGAAAGTATCATGAAAAATGATACTTGGGAGATTGTGGATCGTCCCCTTTATAGGAAGGTAATCAACACAAAGTGGATATGGAAGGTAAAATATAAAGCTGATGGTACTTTAAAGAAGTACAAAGCTCGTCTTGTTGCACAAGGATTTTCTCAGGTGGAAGGTTTTAACGTTACTGAAACAATCCATCTAGTTTTGGCTACTACTACACACAAAAGCTCGGTGCTATTTCAAATGGACATGAAGTCTCCATTCCTCAATGGTCATCTTAAAGAGGATGTTTATGTGATGCAACCTCTTGGATTGAAATTGCGAAATTCATACAACAAAGTGTGTAGGTTGAAGAAAGTCTTGTATGGGCTGAAACAAGCCCCCAGAGCTTGGTACCAGAGGATTGATTCTTTCTTCACCAATTATGGATTTTGTAGAAGTACCTCTGATGCAAATTTATATGTACTGAAGAAGAATGGGATGTATATAATAATTTTACTATATGTATATGATCTTGTACTTATAGGTGACCACGAGGAGAAGATCAACAACATCCGTGAAGGCCTATGCTCAGAATTCGAGATGACACCACTTCTTCTTAGGCATTGAAGTGTGGTAGCGTCTAGGAGAAATCTTTATTTCTCAGCAATGATATGCTCAAGAGTTATTGAAGGCATTTAGGATGGCAGAATGCACTCGAATGGTTACTCCAATGGAAGTAGACATTAAGCTCTCCTTTGAAGATCCCTCTCCACTTGTTGAGTTTGGTGTGCATGTGCAACACAAGGCCCAATATCAGTTTTGCAGTTGGTATTCTGAGTAGATTTGCAAATAAGCCATGAGAAATTCATTAGAAGGCTGGAATGAGGGTCCTCAAGTATATAAAAGGGACTCCTCATTTTGGCAGCTCTTATACATCAGGGAACTCCCTAATGGGATATTGTGACTCCGATTGGGCAGGAGATATTGATTACATAAAGTCAGTTTCTGGATATTGTTTTCTCTTTGGGAATGGAATTATCTCGTGGACAAGCAAGAAGTAGCCAACAATGTTGCTATCATCCACAGAAGCTGAGTACAAGTCAGCTTGTCTCAGCTCATGTGAAGCTATCTAGATAAGAAGACCTCTTACTGATATTGGGATAACGATAAATGTTGCAACTCTAATTCACTGTGACAATCAAAGTTGCATAGCTATCAGTAAGAACCCGATGTTCAATCAAGAACCAAGCACACTGAGATTCAGTATCACTACATATGAGAACTAATTGAGGATGAGGTTGTTGAGATGGAGTATTGCCCAACAGAAGATAATCATGCAGATATCTTCACCAAATCATTGGGTAGTTTTGACTTCCAGAAGCATCGGGATGCTCTTGGTATTGGTCCAAGAGCATAGGTGGACATTGATAGGGGGTGTTGGTGTATATGTGTGCAATGCCCACCTCCTATGAGTTAATTGGCACACTTACCTGACGTATGGTTCATATGAGGTCGAAGCGGTATACCACAATGGTACTACGACGACAGAAGGCGTTCCCCTCCAAGACACGGGGGTCCGGGGGCAGCGCCTTGGTGGGGGGGGGGGGGTATGGGGGGCAACGTCTCCTGAGACGGTATGACCTATCAAGTGTGAATGGTGGGCACGGTATGTCAAAGATGGACACTAATGTCAAAGAAAACCACTAATGTCAAAGACGGCCACTAATGTCAAAGTCAGCCACTAATGTCAAAGACGGCCACTATGTCAAAGTCGGCCACTAATGTCAAAGTCGGCCATGGTAGGTGAGCTACCACCACCTACCATAGTAGGTGAGCCACCCATGTGCTTCTTCCATGGACCAGAGGCTATAAATAAGACCCTCCCCACCGGAGCACTACACACATCTCAACTGTAAGATTGTGTCCTCTTTTATTTTTCTATTTTTTGTCCTTTCGCCATTGAAGTTCATTTAGTGAGTGCATGGTTGGACAGATTGTTGTAATCCGATTATTGTAATAAAACTTTGTGTTATCTCTTCAATCGTTTCTTCAAAACAAATCTTGGTGTTGTTACTCTGCATCATACTCTTAGAATTATGTTCAATGGCTAAAATGATTGCTATAGGTTTCAACATATATGAAAATGCAAATGACTAGGAAACCTATGCACAAACAGTAAAAATCCAAAGTCATTCAAACTTTTGCTTCTCACGTATTGAAATTCGTAAGAAAAGAGGTAGTAACAGACTTATCTCATCTTAAGGAATATTTATTGTGACTTTTTGGTCCGATAAGACTACGGATTAAATTCCAAGATTAAATCATTGAAAATCTTAGGGCCTTGGCTTAAGAATTTAACGAATTGGAAAAAGGCATAAAATGGTTTAGTGCATAACTCAGGGGGAGCATTAGTCCATACAAATTAAATGCTCTCATTATCTCATGACATTCATGCTCATATGCCTTCATGAATAACAATACTGCACTGAACTCAAAACTATCCTCCGTTCTTTTCTATTTATATTCTATGATGGATAGTTTATTTTTTATGAATTGTTGATTGCTATCGGATTGCATGCTTAGTCTAGAATGCCTCCTTTATGGCAGATGCAGTGATGTGAATTGCATGCTGGTAGTAGATTTTAGGTTGTTGCTTGTCTTACATGAACTATTTGATGAGAACAATTAGCTATCATGTACAAGTTTTATGAGAAAATATCCAATTTATAGACTACATGCTGCCGGAATTTCGAAAATATTTTCCCAAATTAAAACCATGTATAAAGATGACTATGATAAAATCAATATTAAAATATTTTTGAAAGGATGAGTGAAAACTAATTGAATATTAAATTTCATCCTCACATAATCATTGAGAACAATTAGGGGAGTTGAGCTCCATCCCTATAGAAAGAACTTAAAGAACTCATATGCATCAATTCACTTCTTGAATATTGAGGCACTTTAGAAAACCCTGTTGGCCTAATATGGCTTTCAAATCTTGTTTTGATGATAACAAATAAAGGATAATTTAACAAGTTATGGTTTAAGTGGTGATATTTCAAAAAACCTAGTATGTCAAGTTCAAAAGGTGCAAGAATTGAAAGTCCAAAGATCACAAGTACCATAAAGCTATACTTCATTCACAAGGTGATCAAATGAAGGCTCAAAGAGGTCCAAGATGGTCAAGATGTATGAAGCTTAAAGAATACTAAAGCTCAAGGCAAAGATGATTCAAATCAATGATATACATGAAGACTTCAAATTTTAGAAAGTTTTTAATGTCTTTAGGAAGTCTTATGTAAGTACTTCACTTTAAATATCATTTTGAATGCTTTGAAGCTCATTATGGGTTAATATAGACTTAGAGACCTTACTTTGAAAACCCTGAAAAATACTCTTTAAAAGTATCAAAGCAAGATGGCTAGGGATTTTGAAAATAAACTTGAAAAACAATATTTTTATCTGTTCAGGCGACTGACAAAATTCTTGAATTGAATTTGAATAGGCAGTGAAGGATCAGGCGACTGGCCCCTGGCACCTTAGGCGACTGACCCTGTTTTGAACTGAAAAAAATACACTGTGTTCAAAGGTCAGGCGACTAACCCTGAAGGGTTCAGGCGACTGACCCTCGTAAATGGCTAGTTTTTTTAATTGACTTTTAAATTTCAAATTTGAGTTGCTTGTGCCCCAAAATTTATAAAAACTTGGGAAAAACTCCATGTTACTTGGGCAACATGAATTAATCACTTTTTAAGTCTATAAATACATGGTTTCTCAAATCAAATCATACACCAAGAATTGAAAATCATTTTTCAAGCTATATTACTCACTCTCTCCAAAGCCTTCTTGCACACATATTCTTGTTGAGTATTTTCTATGATATACTGAGTCTTTGACCACTGATCTGAGAGCAAAAACTTCTGAGTTTGATTCAAATCTAAGGAAGAAACCCGGTGACATTCTTGAGCTTCAAATTCACTCGTATTTGATATTTACTTTGAAGCATTAGTTGTACTTAATCTTGTACTAACTAGCTCCATTTGAGAGCACTTCTTGTACACAAGAATTCTTTCTTATCTCTTCGTCTTCTTGACGGTTCAGGGTTATTGGATCGTTGTACCAAGTGTGGGGTATCGCTTGGAGAGGGGGCTCTACCCTAATTGAAGGAGGGATTGTAACGATTTTTTTCACCCGTAAAGAAGCGTTATAGTGGAATCCTTAAGTAGTCGTAGGCCGGTATAAGCCGAACCACATAAAAGCTCGGTCTCACTCTCTACCCTTACTTTTTAATTTTTTTTGCATATATAAATTACGTGGTTGTGTATCCAAGTGCATGAAGCTGAAAGTTGAGATTGAGAAACTTTTAATTTAAGGAAGTACGTTGATTGATCTTTTGCAGAAACCTTAAAGGGAGTACGTTGATTAATCGTTTGCGGAAACCTTGGTTCAAAGAAAGTGCATAAAGTTCATAAATTCAAGGCTTTTATCAAACTCTACTTTGAGTTATTCATATGTTGAATCATTGAAAGTGCTGCTGCAAAAATATTGGTTAAGTAACTTGTGATTGGTCAATTGGTTGATTGGGTATTGTTTGACATTGTTGAAAGTATCACATTAAGAATCATTGGTTTGTATTTGATCAATTCATTGATTGAGAGTGGATCGTGATTGGTTTAATTAAGCATTGAAAATAAAATCATTCTTGTATGATTAAGAAACTTACAAATGGTTGTAAAATTAGAAAAAGATTTAAAAGAAACTTTTAAAAACCCAATTTACCCCCTCTCTTGCGACTACACCTTAGTTTTCAATTAGTATTAGAGTGGGGTTATAGCAAATCTTAATTAGAAGCTATATAAAGATCTAAATGGCACACATAGGCATAGCTCCCTTTGGAGAGGGTCAATCCTCAACCAGACCTCCAATCTTGTGTGGTCTTAACTACACTTTTTGGAAACATTGAATGATAATCTACCTGCAAACCATGGACTTGAAAGCATGGATGGTTGTCACACATGGTGATCTTATCCCCACCAAACTTGTAGATGGAAAAGAAATACCCAAAGAAGAAAAAGACATGACCGATAACGACCATAAGATGTTGTAAGTTAATTTAAGTGCTATAAATGCTTTATACTGTGCTCTTGACATAAATGAATTCAATAGGGTTATGGCATGCAAAATGGCAAAAGAGACATGGGACAAACTAAAGGTAACCTATGAAGGTACCGTTGATGTGAGAGATAATAGAATTGACATGCTTACTAGCGAATATGAAGCTTTTAGGATGAATCCGAATGAATTTATTATAAATATGTACACTCGGTTCACTCATATCATAAACTCCCTTAATGCCTTAGGGAAAACTTACTCTACTTATGAGATGACCCAAAAAATCCTTAAAAGTCTTCCACCCATTTGGGAACCCAAAGCCTCAGCTATTACGGAAGGAAGAAAACTTAAGAATACCTCACTAGATGAACTGATTGGATCTCTTCTCACCTATGAGATGGCTATGAATGAAAGGAATGCTAAAAAAAAAAAAAGAAATCTATAGCTCTTAAGGCTACCAAAGAAAGTTCAAGTGAAGAAGAGGAAGATGCAAGTGAATTAGATGATGAAGAACTAGCCTTCATTACTAAAAGACTTGGTAAATTCTTTAAAAGAAATAAGAAGTTTACTAGAAAGTCTAAAGGTTCAAAAACTGAAAAAGGAGATACAAGTAAAAAGGAAAATAAGAATAAGAATGAATCTACTACTTGTTATAATTGCAAAAAGGTTGGACATATTAAATCTGATTGTCCATAGCTGAAGAAAGACAAGAAGAAGAAAAAAAGGCAATGAAAGCTACATGGGATGATACAAGCTCAAGCGAATCGGAGAACGAATCAAGTGAACAAGAGATGGCCAACGTATGCTTCATGGCTTATAATGATGAGGTTAATTCCTATTATAGTTCATCCGAAGAATCAAGTGATGAATCATGTAGTGATTCATGTGAGAGTATGCCGTCATACAAGGGAATTCAAGCTGAATTATTTGCCTTACACAATAGATTCATAAAAGTAACTAAAAGGAACATTGCCTTAAAAGAACAAAATGAATCACTTAAAAATCAACTAGATACATCAAAATCAGTTGAAAAAGAAAAAAAAAAACTCACATATTGATGAGCTTATGAAGAAAATAAATGACTTGTCTTAAGACTTAGTTAAATTACAAGTAAATGGTAAAAGCAAGAAAGAATCAGAAATAAAAGACCTTAAAAGTAAAATTGAAGACAAAGAGAAAATCATTTACAATTTTACTAAAGGAAAGGAAAACTTTGAAAAATTGCTTGGAAAAAAAAATGTCATTAGAGAAAGAAGGAATATGATTTAATGGAATTGAGAACAAAAAGAAGAAGAATCTTTATATGGGATACTTTGTTAAAGAATCAAAGTATTATGCAAGCACATCTTCATCTAATATCTATCAACATACTACGTCCTTCTTATGTAAGAAAAAGGGACACATAAAATTTGATTGTCCATTTAAAAGAAAGAATTTGAAAATCAAGAAAGTTTGGAAAATTAAAGAAAACAAATCCGAAACAAAGAAACCTAAGAAAGTTTAGCTACCTAAGAGTAACGTATTGAACCCTCCTTGTAGGTCTACCTTAGGATAACCTCATCTAAAGACAAATGGTACTTGGACAGCGGGTGCTCTAGGCACATGACCGGAGATAAATCCAAGTTCACCTCATTAAGGCTAACAGATGGTGGATATGTTACATTCGGAAACAATGCCAAAGGCAAAATCATTGGGATTGGTAAGATAGGTAAAGAATCTTCCCTCACCATTGATGACGTGTTATTGGTAGATGGATTAAAACATAACCTATTGAGCATAAGTCAATTAAGTGACAAAGGATTTGATGTAATCTTTAAGCATGACAAATGTATTGTTGAAAATAAAGAAAAAAAAAATATTCTATTCAACGCTAGAAGAATTGATAATGTATATTGCATAAATTTTGAAAAGTTAAAATCTCAAAACATCATATGCTTAGCAACTATGAATGAGGGAAGTTGGTAATGGCATAGTTGTAAGAAATAAAGCAAGACTTGTAGCTCAAGGATACAATCAACAAGAAGGCATAGACTACAATGATACTTTTGCTCCCGTAGCAAGAATGGAAGCTATTAGAATGTTGTTAGCATATGCATCTCATAAATAATTCAAACTATATAAAATGGATGTAAAAAGTGTTTTTCTAAATGGTTTTATAAATGAAGAAGTTTATGTGGAACAACCTCCTGGTTTTGAGGACATAAACAATCCTGATCATGTATTTAGATTAACAAAAGTATTGTACAGGTTAAAACAAGCTCCTAGAGATTGGTATGAGAGATTAAGCAGATTCTTACTAGAAAATGGTTTCTTAAGAGGAAAGGTGGATAGCACATTGTTCATTAAGTCCAAAAATAATGACATGCTTATCATGCAAATCTATGTTGATGATATTATATTTGGTGCTACAAATGATGAATTATGTAAGGAATTTGCAAAGTGTATGCAAGATGGGTTTGAAATGAGTATGATGGGAGAGTTAAATTACTTTCTAAGATTACAAATCAAGCAAGCTAAAAATGGAACGTTTATAAATCAATCAAAATATATAAGAAATATGCTTAAAAAGTTTGACATGGAAGGAAGTAAGCCCATAGGTACCCCTATGAGTACCTCCATAAGTCTTGACAAGGATGCAAAAGGAAAATCAGTAGATATGAAGTCCTATAAAGATATGATAGGAAGTTTGTTATATTTGACAGCTAGTAGACTGGACATAATGTTTAGCACATGTATGTGCGCCCGGTTTCAATCAGCTCCTAAGGAAGCCCATCAGATAGCAATGAAAAGAATCCTAAGATACTTGATATGAACTATTGATTTAGGACTTTGGTACCCTAAGGACACCACATTTGAAATGATTAGTTATTCAGATGTTGATTACGTGGGTTGTAAGATTGATAGGAAAAGTACAAGCGAGACTTGTCACTTTCTAGGACGGTCTCTTGTCTCTTGGTTCTCCAAAAAACAAAATCTCATAGCTTTATCAACCGTTGAAGCTGAGTATGTGGCAACAAGTAGTTGTTGTGCACAAACACTCTATATGAAACAACAATAAAAAGACTTTAATTTAGAGTACTCAGTCATACCAATTAAGTGTGATAATACAAGTGTAATAAACATTCCCAAAAATCCGATATCACACTCAAGAACTAAGCATATTGATATAAGACATCATTTTCTACAAGATCACGTACAAAAAGAAGACATATTACTTGAATTCATAAATACAAACGATCAATGGGCGAATATTTTCACAAAACCCCTTCCCAAACAGAGATTTATATCAATTAGAAGAGAACTTGGTTTATTACATAGTAGAGAAGTTGTTTAAGAAGAATTCATGTTGAGTGAAAAGAGAAAATTTAAAAGATTAAGGGGGTCAGGCGACTGAGCTTGGAAGCTCAACCAACCGAGCAGTGTAAATTAGAGGGTCAGGTGCCTGAGCCATCTGACCTCAGGCGACTAATGTTGCACTGCCTATTGCAAGTTGATCTTTATAAATTGTCAGAAGACTAAGCCCAAATCATCAGGTGCCTAAGCTCACGGATCCTATATATTTTAAGCGTGAAAAAAAAAAAAAAAACCCAACTTTTCAGATCCCAGGCTATTGACCTTTGTCCCCTCACTCACCCAAGGCTCCTACTTTTGGTCTCCCTCGATTCTTAACTCAAAATCCCTCGAATCAAGGCCTCACAATCACTCTTCTACAGCTTTTCCCACTATTTCTAAGGTTTCACTTGGCTGGTTCATTTGCTCCTCTACAATCAAGATTCCTCGCACCAAAACTACAGCAAATCAAGGTGCTTCTTCAGGGAGAGATGACGGGAACATCAAAAAATGGCTTGTAACTCCTCCATCAAAGCATCAATACCGAACACAACTTCATTCTACAGAACCGATCTTCGGTAAAATTCTTGATACATCCTTCTTTCGTTCCGAATTTCCAGACATTATGCCGATGTTTCAAGAAATTGGTTGGAAGAACTTTGTCATTTACCAATCAAAAGGGTTGTACCCTAACATAGTGAAAATATTTTATGAAAATATGATACACAGAGAAAACGTACTAACCACTGAGGTTAGGGGAAAGAGGATACTCCTAACTCCACAAACTCTGGCTCCAATTTGGCATATTAGCTCGGGAGAATTTGAATGTCCTGCACTTGCTCGAACTTGGATTATAGAGCAAGGTTTCACTCCCAAGGAATTTTTGCCGCTGATAATGGTAGAAGCACCTGTATACTTTGGACATCCTCCAATGAATAAACAACTGAACCTACAAGCTCAAATCCTTCAGAAGATAATCATAAAAAATATCCTCCCCCAAGCCGGTTCATATGATCATATCTCCTACGTTGATTGTTTTTGTTTTATGGTGTTGGCTGAAAGGGGAGAAACTTGATCTATCTAGCTTAATTCTAAAATGGATGTGAGCTAAATTATAAGCTCGACAAGTCACTCTTCCATATGGAGGTGTTCTTAACCTCGTCTTTGCCCATCTTAGTGTCACTACCCCTACTGAACTGTTTATAAAGCGTACTCGGTACGACTTTTTCAATTCCACGACCCTAAAGCAAATGGGATACGAAAAGCATAAGCAGGGCTGGTTTTTGAAAGGAGGACGACCACAAAGGCCAGTAGCTGTACCTCCACCTCCAAAATAGCAACAAGGACCTACATTTGATACTCCTTCTTGGTTTGTACCCTTCCACCATGAGTTCACTACATTCAACAGAGACATGCGTTCAGGCCTCCAGTCACTTTAGGAGAACATATCCTCACTCCACACTACTTGCTCCTCACTTGACTAGCACCTTACTCGTATAAAGCAGTACATGGTTAGTTCCTCTCGGAGTGTTAATCCCATGGATACCAGTTCTGCCCCTCATAGTGATGATTCATCTGATGAAGAATCTGAAGAAGGAAGTGAAAGGAGTACTGGAGACGATGATGATGCAGAAAGTGATGATAATGCTTCTGATGATTGATCTATTTGTCATTTGTATTGTAGTAATTTCTATGTATTGGCTTCGCCCTTGTGTTACTTTGTCTATTTTTCTTGGTTTGGCTTTATTTGCCTTACAAGGCTTAGAATCTTGTTTTGATGATAACAAATCAGAGGAACTTAACATATTTGGTTAAGTGATGATGTGATGGGACTTAAGAAAAAGAATACAAGGCCAAGTGTTCACAAAGATCATTAAAAGCTTATACTCTAAAGAAAGATGATCAAATGAATCTTAAAAGGCATGGATTCAAAGAAGACTAATAAAGCATGAAGATCATGAGAGCATGAATGAGAACTTGTTAAAGTATATTAAAGCTTGAAGACAAGATGGAGCCAAAGAAAGACAAGCATGAAGACTTAGACACCTTATTTCAAAACCCCAAAAAATGTTAAATAAAAACAAAAGAGCAAAAAGATTTTTGAAAACTAAAATAAAAAATCTGAATTTGGTCTGCCCAGATGATTGAGGTGCACCCTCAAAAGACTGAAGATGTACCTCAGAAGACTAAAGTTTTACTTCAGTCTACTGAATAATTTCTTCAGAAGACTGAAGAATTAGTTCAATTTACTGAAGATTTTTTCTGAATGAATACAGAAGAGGCAGTACACCATCAAAAGACTAAACCCTCAGTTCAATCGTCTGATCTGGGACTTCAAAAGACTGAACCCTCAGTTTAGTTATCTAACCCTGTGTCCAATTCAAATTTTTCAGTGTGTTAAGGAACATCAAAAGATTGAACCCGATACTTCAGTCATCTGAACACTGTTAACGGTTAGAAATTTTAAATGTTTTAAATTTCAAATAAAGGTTTTGTGCACAGCAAAATTTATGAAAACTTGGGAAATACTCCAAGTAATCATGGGCAACACAAAATTAATTTTATAAGCCTATAAATACATGATTTTGCAAATAAAATTACAACCAAGAACTGAAAAATTTGTTTCAAAGCTGAAAGCACACTTGCTCTTTCAAAGCTCTCTCTTGCTCACTCATTGCAAAATCTGATTTGCTGAGAATATTGAACTGCTGATCCATCCTTCTCTGATTTCTACTGGTGATCATCGTCTAGAGATGGATATTGGTGAAATCTTACTAGAGTTTCAATCTTATTTCAATTTGATATTTGAATGAAGTATCTAGTGTTTGAAATTATACTAATCTGCTCTATGTGAGAGTATTCTTGTACGTAGAAATTATTTCTTGTTTCCTGTAGTTCTTGGATGATTCCAAGTTTTTGGATAGTTAACCGAGTGTGGGGTATCACTTGGAGAGGCGTTGCTCTAGCCTATTGAAGGAGTGATCGAGCGTGGGGTATCGCTTGGAGAGGCGTTGCTTTAGCCTATTGAAAGAGTGTTTAAGCGTGGGGAATCACTTGTAATAGTTTGTTCTACCCGGAAAGGAACAGTATAGTGGAATCCTTAGGTGGTATTGGCCTAAGGCGAGGACATAGGTTGGGGATAAGCCGAACCTTGGAAAAAACGTGGTGTCACTCTCTTTCCTTACTTTCTTTACTTTTCAGCATATATTAACTGCGTGGTTGAATTTAATTTTTGATCATATACACTGCATGGATTGGATATTAAATAAACTAAAGATTAATTCGATTTTGGGATTTGCAGAAACCGAAAGGAAGTACGTTGGTTGATCAATACAAATTTTAGAAATCGTAAGGGAGTACGTTGATTGGTTAACACCCCAAGACTAACTAACTAAAAGTTTATTTAAAGTCCAAGTTCTTGGAAGGAATGTTGGATTTCATATTGATCTTCATATTAAGAAATCAAATCCATCAATACAAGGCTTACATATATTTACAGGGTTGCAAACAAGCAAATATCTTGAATTCTTGTAAAAGCTGAGAATTGCCAAGAAGTTGCATATTATACTTCGATTTTGTATCTTTGGTTGTTTACTTTAAAGTTGTTGATTGGTTCTTGGTTGATTGAGTTTTGATTACTTGTGTTGTGTTTTGGTTTGTGGTTTGAATAAGTAAATAAGTCTATGCTGTGTGATTGTTAAATCAACAAGAGGTCAAAGAATTCATAAAAAGAATTAAAAGAAAATTTTAAATAGCCCAATTCACCCCCCCCCCTCTTGGGACTACACCTCAACTTTCAGGCTTGTAACTCCCTATGATTATGACTTTTTGTACTCTTCGATGCCTATATGACTATGCTTATTGTTATGTTCTATCCTAAGCCTCCTTATGACTATGCTGCTTATCTTTTTTTGATTGATGTCAAAGGGGAAGAGATATCTTAGAGAGCAAAAATGAGAGCATGGTAATAATGAGATCACACAAGAATAATTTTGACAATATTACATAGCATGGGGGAGAAAGCACAAATGAGCATAATGAGAAAGCACAAATGAGCATAATGCGAACTATTTGAGATAATACTTTAAATAAAGACTTGAAATATGATCTTAATACTAGTATGTTGAAATGAGCTATAATGCACTTATACTGGATTATGATATAATGATTTTTTTGAACATATATTTAAAATCCTCATTTTGATACATATTGTTAAATATATGCTTATTGTAAGGGGGAGCCTTATCAAGGTTCTCTCATCTTTACTCATTTGTCATCATAAAAAAGTGGGAGATTGTTGGCCTAACATGACTTTCAAATCTTGTTTGGATGATAACAAATAAAGGATAATGTAACAAGTTATGATTTAAGTGATGATATTTTAGGAAACCTAGTATGTCAAGTTCAAAAGGTGCAAGAATTGAAAGTCTAAAGATGACAAGTACCATAAAACTATACTTTATTCATAAGGTGATCAAATGAAAGCTTAAAGAGGTCCAAGATGGTCAAGACATGTGAAGCTTAAAGAATACTCAAGATCACAAGTACCATAAAGCTATATTTCATTCACAAGGTGATCAAATGAAAGCTCAAAGAGGTACAAGATGGTCAAGACATATGAAGCTTAAAGAATACTCAAGTTCAAGGCAAAGATGATTCAAAGCAATGATATACATGAAGGCTTCAAAGTTTAGAGAGTTTTTAATGTCTTTAGGAAGTCTTATGTAAGTACTTCACTTTAAATATCATTTTGAATGCTTTGAAACTCATTAGGGGTTAATATGGACTTAGAGACCTTACTTTGAAAACCCCTAAAAATACTCTTTAAAAATATCAAAGCTAGATGGCTAAGGATTTTGAAACCAAACTTGAAAAATAATATTTTTATCTTTTCAAACGACTACCTGTGCTTGGTCAGGCTACTGAAAAAATTCCTGAATTGAATTTGAACAAGCAGTGAAGGATTAGGCGACTGGCCCCTGGCACCTCAGGCATCTGACCCTATTTTGAACTTAAAAAAATACATGTGTTCAAAGGTCAAGTGACTAACCCTGAAGGGTTCAGGCAACTGACCCTCGTAAACGGCTAGTTTTTTTAAATGACTTCTAAATTTCAAATTTGAGTTGCTTGTGCCCCAAACTTTATAAAAACTTGGGAAACACTCCAAGTTACTTGGGCAACACGAATTTATCACTTTTTGAGTCTATAAATATATGGTTTCTCAAATCAAATCATACACCAAGAATTGAAAATTAGTTTTCAAGCTATATTACTCACTCTCTCAAAGCCCTCTTGCACACATATTCTTGCTAAGAATTTTCTATGATATACCGAGTCTTTGATTACTGATTTGAGAGCAAAAACTTCTGAGTTTGATTCAAATCTAAGGAAGAAACCCGGTGACATTCTTGAGCTTCAAATTCACTCTTATTTGATATTTACTTTGAAGTATTAGTTGTGCTTAATCTTGTACTAACCAGCTCTATCCGAGAGCACTTCTTGTACACAAGAATTCTTTCTTGTCTCTTCGTTTTCTTGACAGTTTAGGGTTATTGGATCGTTGTACCAACCGTGGGCTATCGCTTGGAGGCTCCACCCTAATTGAAGGAGGGATTGTAACGGTTTGCTTCGCCTATAAAGAAGCATTATAGTGGAATCCTTAGGTGGTCTTGCCTAAGGTGAGGATGTAGGCTGGTATAAGCCGAACCTCGTAAAAGCTCGATCTCACTCTCTACCCTTACTTTTTAATTTTTTTTGCATATATAAATTGTGTGGTTGTGTATCTAAGTGCAGGAAGTTGAAAGTTGAGATTGAGAAACTTTTAATTTAAGGAAGTACTTTGATTGATCTTTTATGGAATCCTTACAGGGAGTACGTTGATTAATCATTTGCGAAAACCTTGGTTCAAAGGAAGTGCATAAAGTTCATAAATTCAGGGATTTTATCAAACTCTACTTTGAGTTATTCATATGTTGAATCATTGAAAGTGCTGCTGCAAAAATATTGGGTTAAGTTAACTTGTGATTGATAAATTGGTTGATTGGGTATTGTTTGACATTGTTGAAAGTATCACATTAAGAATCATTGGTTTGTATTTGATCAATTCATTAATTGAGTGTGGATTGTAATTGGCTTAATTGAGCATTGAAAATCAAATCATTCTTGTATGATTAAGAAACTTACAAAAGGTTGTGAATTTTGAAAATGATTTAAAAGAAATTTTTAAAAAGCCAATTCACCTCCCTCTTGGGACTACACCTTAGTTTTCAAACCCGAACATCATATCCAGCTCTTAATTTACCCCCCCCCCCCATTGGTTTGTATATTAGTCATGCCTTAATAAACATTTTCTAATGCATCTACAGCCTATAGGGAGACTATACTGGGCAGATGATAAAGATATTATTAATTCATATCTAGTATAGTTGCTTTTTTTTTTTTTTGGAAAAGGCTTATACTTCTAACCACAGTAAAATTAGTCTCTAATTAGTATAAGCAGTTCATTTCATCTAAGCATGAATTCAAATTGAAAAGGGGAGCATCTAAAATTAAATTTTTGTCTTGTTTTGATCACCAACACCTATAGCTTAGATATATTTTGAAGAATTGGAATGTATTATTTATACTTGGTCAAAATTTTATAATGTTTCTTTTTTTTGTAATTTGGGATTGCGACTTCATATATCATAGTTGTTTTATTAAAAAAGGGGCAATTACAACAACAATAGGAAAACAATACTCCTAGAACCCAATAAAAAAGAGATACGTATCTAATAGATTGATTTTCTGTCAAGTAATGGAGTTATAGCTTTTCATACTTTTGAAAATCACTAGGAGATTTAGTGATCACAATAAAACTACAGGGTACCTATGTGTTTTTTGGTAAACCGCAAGGAGGGTTTACGTAATTTTTTCTTAATAATATATAACGGACCTAGAGTTGTATGTAAAGCTCCAGGAAATTGCCACCACAAGATGCCTAAGTGTTTTTTGGTAAACCACAAGGAGGTTTAGTTAATTTTTTCTTATTAATATATAAGAGAACAGACCTAGAGTTGTATGTAAAGCTCTAGGAAATTGCCACCTCTTTTGCTTTCTTCTTCTTTTGTTTCTTCTTCTCATCTTCTCTGCTTTATCTCTAACTTCACAACACTAGCTATTTGCAATAGCTTTTGGATGTGTATCAAATAGTTTTGCAGCTAGGAAGTCACACCTTCTCTAGAGTGATTTCTCAGCAGCAGTTTCCCACAAATCTAGGACACTACAAAATACACCCTTAGCTTTTGGTCACTGGGCTTTTTCAAACAAGAATGAGCTTAGACTAATTAAAACCATTCTTTGACTTTAGTTACGCATTACCCAAATATTTTTTTTAAAAAAATTAAGCTATGCTTGGCCTTATAGTCCTAAAATACAGTGCATTATAACAGAATATAGAACTAGCTCATCACTGTCTCTCGTTCTCTGCGTTGGGCAATAGTTGGTAACTCTTCATGTGTACCATTTTTCTCTTTTTTGAATAGTCTTAAATTCATTAGAAAGAATTCTCTGAAATGATTTGACTAAAGAAAATCTTTATATCTTCAGAGGCATTCTAATTGCCTCTGTTCTAATCATGCCAACACTTCAGTTAAGACTTTTACTTCTAATCTTCTGCTTATCTATTGGCAGTTCAAAAACTTAAAAAATGTACAAGATATAGCATGTTCCCCGGCCGGTAACTTATTCAAATTTATGAAAGCATAATGGAATCATCCTCATTTCTAATATTGTTTACAATATGCAATTTCAGACAAAAAAAAAACACACATTTTCTTATGATGATTTATAGTTCGTAGTCTCAAATGGTATGTGCATGTAACATCAACTTCTGCAACCATTGTGAAGAGGGAGGTTCTATGCACAAGAATCTCGAAACAGGGAAAAAAAATTCATTTCCAACAAATTGCATGAAAGATCAGTAGTTTTGTACAATTTGTCAACCAATGATTCATCCACTGATTGCTGAATTCCCAATTAACCATTATGTTCAAAAAATGTATATAATGAATGACTGCAATCAGATACAAGCCAGAAGCCCCAAGGTGCAATCTGATGAGGTATAAATACTAGCTTTACAAAGACACTAAAACATTACAAAGAAATACAAGACCCCAGTTACCACATCTGGCAAACTCATCTCAGCAAGTTGGGATTTTACAGAAACAACCAACCAACCAACATGTACTGAACATGCCAAAACAACCATGCACAAAATGAGGCAGGCGGCTCCAATAACATCAAGGCCCTGATTGGCCCCAGTATATCCAGAAAAAAAAAAAAAAAATCTTAATTCAATAATGTGGAGAAGGATGTAGAGCATAATGACATCGCTCTTAATGGTCATCAACAGTTTTGGATTTAGTTAGTTACCGATTGCATGCCACTGGAACTGGCTTCCTCATGTTTTATGGGTAGATTAGCACATTGGGAACTTAAGTCCTGAATCTTGGCTTGCCGATGAGTACAATGCTGCTGCTGTGGCAACTGCTGCTGCTGGTACAGGTTTTGAAGTCTTCCGATTTCTTTCTCTAACATATCCCTCTCCACTGTGCCACCAATGCATAAAAAATTAGTTCTAATACTCTCCTAAGTTCTCACAATAGTAGCAGCAAGCTTGAGATCACAACTACAAATAGTACCATAAATAAAAGATATCCTTCAATGCATCTCAACCTATAAGAAACAACTACTTTGAGATTATATCCTGAAACAACAGCTGTGAAGTTATAGCACTACCAAAACTTTTGGAAAGCCCAACTAAAATAGACAGATTAGACAATTTGAAAATTTGTAAAGAAAAAAAGAAAAGAAAAGAAAAATCTCGTATGATGGATAAAGTTTATTAGTGCAAGAAGTGGGACTTAAACGAAGAAATTGAAAATTTGAAACAAATTCATTCTGATGAGGAACCATTTCAATGGAAGTGTTGCCTATACAATAGAGATTTGGTAAGAATTCAAGGCAAAATGAAATTTCTATTTGGGTTCCTTCAGCATCAATTGGCCCAGCCGGCTACTAGTTAATCCATGGACAGCCCTAATCTAGCATCTAGCTCTTTGAGGGCCTAAACCTCAAGATCCTGACAATAGACAGATTAAATAATTAGACCTCCCAAAATGATAAGAATCCGTTTATGCAATCTGAATCTGATTTGCTTGACACTATTCAAAATCAGCCAGTAACAAAAACAAATTAGGGATGAAAAAGAATAATTCCAATCCATAATTAAGTGAATTGAATCAGATAGACACACATAAACGCTCCTAATCCGGTTAAACCAACTTGTTTTTTTATGTATATATTATGTTAGACATCATTTCTCTCTAATTTCATCATTACTAAAAATTATGAATTATCTTACATGTTACCGTATTATTTTCCTTCACTTCTGAGCACATATGCTCCTGAAATTTCAAATTGAAAATTATATGTAACATTATTTGATCCATGCATGAAAAATTATTTTTTTATTTTTTCCTAAAAACAAAAATAGATCACCATGGTATGTGGTTGTGGCTAAATATCTCTTGGATGAATTTGAAACTTTCATGTGTGCACGCGCGCATGCACAGGCGCATGAGCTTTATATCACTGTTTTTTTTCACCCATGAATTGACAACATTATTTATTGAAGGGAGGGGGGGGGGGGGGAAACAAGGTTTAAACAGTGGGAGCTTGCTGCATAAGCAGTAAAACAAAACAGTAAAAAAACCACGTGAGATATAAAACTACTATGTTTGTTAAATTTTCATAACTTAAATATTTTAGACTTCATAATTTTATGTTATAGTATCAAAGTATCACTTAAGAAGTAAATTTTTTAAAGACTTTAAGTTGTTGCTACAGTAAATAAATATGGTGAATTATCCACTATCCATCATTATCTGACTCAAATATACATCTATTCACAACTCAATGGATCATATGTGAATGATGATCTTCAAAACTAATTATCAGCCTACAATTCACAGATTATCCAATCTGATCCCTTTGCTTGGTCTTCATCTCATTCACTGCAGGCTGATAAATTTATAACAAGATTCCTGCTTAGATTTGAGAAAATTGAGCAATCTTGGAAATCTTTTTCTTGGTTTGCTAGTTGAAACAATAGGGAAGAGAGCTAATGAATAATTATGTAGTTTAGGACATAATGCACTAGAGGCAAATATTCCACGAATCTTTGGCAAGGATTTACCCAGATATAAACAAAAACAAACCTTGGGAATAGATGAATAGATTATATGTTACAGCAAAGATGAGATCCGAATAAGATAAGAAAGAAAAAATAATGCTCTAGATGGATGCATCTGCATTGCTAAACCCCCATTCAGAGTTATTGAGAGGTATGCTGAATACTCCACCTAAAGCCCAACTATTGGAGCTTGGGTACCTAAATCCTTTTTCTCCATTTATTTTGTATTAAGGGCCTTCACATAAATTAAATCTCATTAAGCCTTTTAAATAAGATGATATGATTGAGAAGTTTGCTGTGCGTGTCTATGATTGACAAAACAAATGAGATTTTGAAACAAAAAGTGCATGATTGGGGGGCGCAGGCCATGTCTTTTGAAAACAATACCCTCATTTTGAAACCTTGATCATTTGGGCTACAGCTGGAAAAGGACTGTGTCAAAGATGTGCATATCAGGATCATTTCTTTGCCTAATTCTCCATCTGGTATCATTTAAGCAAATGGTAAGCTAACAGCCAAAGGCAAACGTAGTCTTGCTACAGGGTTTGTCATTTGTGTCGAAGTTGAAGTTGCAAACAATTTGTTTGTTTTTTTTTTTGTTGATTGAGGTCAAGGATTAAAAAAAAATGGAACTAAAACTTGAGTTTAAAAAATAACTCTAAAAAGTTCACAAATTGGGTAATGGGTGAAAAAGAAATTTTATGCTTGACTTGTCTTTGAAAATTAATGTATGCAATGGACAGTTGAAACAAGATGTTAGAAGCTGACAAGGAAATGTTTCTTCTAATTGAACCTATCTGCCCTTGTCTTGAATCAATCTAATATTTGATCCATCCCACCTCAAAACAAATGGCTTCCAGCAATATCAACCAGACCTTTTTTCAAATCAATCACACAGTGACACTAAGAAGACCATAAATTCCCCGAACATTAATGCCTATATGATTTCTTGCTCTTTTCTGGCTTCTTATAAACCAGTATTGCAAAATCATAGACACAATATAATGAAAATACATTGAAATGCATACAACAATCATCCACCATGCAATGGCTAGCACACTGGTTTATTAGGGTATCAAATCCTTCTGTGGAGCTAATCACGAGAATATAGCCTGCAAGCAGATTAATCCATTAACAAGTTGGAACCTCTCAACTGCAAGCATGTTGTAGACAAATTAATCCAAACCCCAGTCAGATTTGTTAGCCACAAAATTCATATGATTTTGATCAGAACAGAACATTGCACTGGAATGCATAATTATGTACCATCATTGAAATCTTTCATCCTTGAATAATTAGATTGAAATGGACTTGGAAATATTATTTTGGTTAATTATCTGTAAAGAATATCATTGTTGAAAAATTAGGAAAATAGACTAAATTTATAATTTGATTAAGAATGCGATTCATGTGTAATTCTGTTATGATTAAGCTTACATGCATGGGAAATGCAACTGGATTGCAAATTTTATATTTGAGGTCCTGTGCATGAGAATTTTGCATGGACCACATGTTAACTTTTTTATGTTGAATTATTGTGTAATTTATAAGTTATAACATGGGAATATTACATGAATTTTCTGTGTTGTTGTATAAAGCTGGCAAAGATTTGTTCTTTGTAATGAATTTGATGGTGGATTAAGTACTATTGTTATTACTTCACTCTAAATTGCTCATGTAGTTTTGTTGGGGAAAAGAACTCATAATTTTTAAGCTATCTGTTTTCAGTAAGAGAATAATTTGTAATTGGTAAATCACATTGTTTTTTGTCAAGCTCTTCTTTAATATTCTTTTACGTTGCATCATACAAATAATACTCAGATTATGCATCAAAAGTTTGATTTTCATATAAAGATATTTCTAAAGACTGGTTTCTGAATTAGTTTCCATAATGCTATCTACAAGATTCCTATAATTATCCTTCTTCTAATAGGAAACTATTTTTTAACCAATAACATGTGAAGATTATATGTAAGGAAGATGTGGAAACTCATACAAAAATTAAGTAATCTAGCAATCTCATCATAATTGGACTTTTTTCTAATTAGATTATTCTTTATAGATTTAATATTTTTGAAGCATAGTGGTCAAAGGCACAAGGAGTAACAAGGAGAAGAGGCTATCTGGAGCCTAGGTTCAAGGCAAAGGCATGTGCTTCACGAAGGTGAGACACATTTATGCAGCAGGAAACAGAAATGAAATTCAAACAGAAATTCCCAAAAAAGGAAAAAAAAAAAAAACAAATAAACAAATAAGAAAATTCAGGAAAAATAAAAGAAGCAGTAATTCCACAAAAGCAGAAAAGTTTCCAAAGAAAAAAAAATGATGAAAAGGGGGCTCAGAGTAGCTCTGACAAAGAGCAGCAAATCAGGTCAGAAGAAGAAAAGAAGATGACCCAAAGCAGTCAAGCAGAAATTTCAGCAAAAAAAGTATCAGGAATTCCAAAAAAAAAAAAAACAGCAAAAAAGGAAAAAACCAAAAAATTTTTTTTTTTTTTGGGGGGGGGGGGGGGGGGGGTTGATCAAGAAGAAGATTGAGAGCATTAGAGCAGAAATTCAGGAAAAAACAGCAAGAATTTCAAAAGAAAAAAAATAAAAAAGGAAAATTTTCAAAAGAATGGGCGCAGAGTCTTCGACCTGATCAATCAAGAAAACGACGAAGAAGAAGAAAGAAGAAGAAAAAAGAAGAGACTTCTGTGCTCACAGCTTGAAAGTTCTCCTGAAACGGCAGCATTAGAATTGGTCCTAGAGTTGGCATTCGGCTTCAATCACACCTCCCTGTCTCGTGAGTTCTTGTCATCTTTTTTTTTTTTCCAAAGCAAAAGGCATATTTCATTCAATCACAGGGCCCTTCCCATAAGAAGATCACCAGAAATATTGTCCTCACATAACCAAGGTCCAAAAAAGAGAGGATCCTTAGTGAAATTTTCAATACAGAACTTTGAATGTTGGCAATATAGTCAGCCATCCCTTTACACTCCTTTGAACATAACAAAAATAAGACAGATGAAAACAAGTTTTTCATTACATTAATATCTTCATAACATTAATGTATTGTGAGTTCTTTTTGTATTTCAAGAGAATGAGACTGGAGAGATGTTAGTTGCATGCAAGATAAAATAAACAAATTATCTAGTTTTTTCATCTTTTTTTTTAATAATCATATAAACAAATCAGACGGCTACAACTAAACAAAAAGAAAAAGTATCAGATAAAAATGCTTGCCTCACCTCGATGCTTATAAGGTGTGACCAGCAATGCCCCCATGTGCTTTGCACCTACGTGTGCCTCAGCAGCTTTCACTACTATGCTATGAAGTTTCCTTGTTTGTTTAAATCTTACAAGGAAAAATTACTAGATTAACACAAGAATAATTAGACGATCGAAGATTTTTATACAATCTTGGACCAACATCCTAGTAATTGTAGAAGTAATCATTTATGGACTTCAACGGCTAATTTGGAGAATTATACATACAAGGGTTGGACATTTGATATTAAAGCAAGACAACATGCACTACTTGCTGAAGTGCACAGTTTGAGCTTGCTCATCAACTTACCCAATTCTACTGCTCTTTAGTTGTGATTTCTACCTGTGAGGTTATTTTTGTAAATTGGGCATAAATCCGTTGGCTATAAAATTTGTTGTTCTCGGGTGTGTGAATTGTTGTTCTTGGCTGAGAGAACATGTAAGCATAGGTAGTCCCTGGCATTTGCATGGATAGGTTCCTTGTGAGTGAGGAGGGATTCCTCAAGGATCTGCGAAGAACTGTTGTAAGATTGGTTTGATCTTCATCATGAAGAAGATTGATATTACTGGAAATCTCAGGAAGGCACCTTTAGTGCACATGGGCTCCGGGTTTGGGCACTATAAACAGTTATACATCTCCTACCTTTAACTCCTTCAATTTGTGTCATTGCTTAAATTGTATGCTTATTTTTTAAATTGGAGTGAATTATTTGAAATTAATGTTTCAAATTAAAATTGAATATCAATCCAATTCACACCCCATGACAAGATCAATCCTACCAGACCTTGAAGTTTCAAGGTTTGCTATTCTCCCTTCAGATTTTGAATGGAACTTTTACAAAGATTCACTGAAGTATTAAAACATTCTCACTAGTCCTTTTGAAGAACCAACCCTCAAGGACCAGCTGTTTATAAATTGTAAATCATTCATCCCCTGCCCCTTTACTTCCCCTAGTGTTGCATCCAGCAAATGTGGAGTGAGGCATAAACAGGAGCTCATTCAAAAAATTTCAGAAGATATAAGGTAAAACATTTTTGGAATGAAATATTTTCAAGAATCTGAACAGATTAGAAGCTTCTTTGATAAATGAAGAATTCCAGGGTGCCCTAAAGTTTATACACTAGGAGGTAAAAATGATTTGCAAGTAGAAATGGAACCCACCACCCAAGTAAGTATTGATGTAGCTGATGGCTATTTATCAGACTCCAGGGGGTTCTCGGGGAAATTGAAAACCATGATGGATTGCCACAGTTAGACTTTGCAGCAGTGCGAAACCAAATGCCAGTCTTGCATCACAAACTTGAAGCTATAAGGCTTGCCTAAAGTTTGCTAAGGAGAAAATGATAGGTGGGGGGGGGGGGGGAAGTTTCTGTAATTGATATAATAATGCTTGGAGGATAATGAAACACGCTAAAGATTCTTTTTTTGAGAATGAAAAGTTTTAAAGAGACAGCAAAACTTCGTAAAGTAGTGGTCCTGATTTCATAGAAAGGTTTTATGACTCCATTGATCAATATTTGGCTTGTGGCTTCACTCCTCCTGAGCTCACTTGGGAAGCTGAGATGGTTACAAAAGTATACTACTGATTTTACTTATTCCATATGATCAACTAATCAAATTTATTCATTTAATTAAAAAGAAATATTTCTGCTCTAACTTCGACAGCTTTGCAATGAAGGGTATTGGTATAAATTATATTTACTACTGTGCAAGATGAAGAAACATAAATAATGCTTGATTAAAGTGCAGACAGCTTAGAAAAAAAACACTCACAGTATTTTATAAGTTGCTCTTGAGTCAAATTGTCCAACCGTTGTTTCAGGGCTGTGTTCTCCATGCCCAATATAAGATTCTGCTGGTCAAGAAATTCCAGCTCAGCTGAAACTACAAATCCTTGTGCCTATAAGGTCAGACATAGGCAAAAGGTGTCAAATCATGAATAGTTAATACAAGAATCCTATATATTAGTGGAAACTAATGGTGAAATAAGCTGTCTTTTAGCTTTTGTTGTCTTGCCTTTAAGACATGGACATATCTTTCAAGCTCAGCTATGTATTGAAGCTTTCTCACTCGTGACCGATGAGCAAATTGCCTGCCGTATACAAAGGTATCAACACATATGTCAACAAACCGCATGCAGATTGCAGAATTTTCTCCAATACAGACTAATTTGCATTAAAATGAAAAACAGTTTATTATACCAAACTGACGTAATACTGTTGCATGGATAAGAAACCCCAGCAACTAAAAATTTCAAACTTGTCCATTTGAAGGAATGGATACCTCAGCCCAAGTTAAACAACCAAACTAACTCTTGCATAAGAATATTGAAAAATAAAATAAAGGGGGAACAAAGGAATTTATAATAATATAAAACAACATAAAAAAGCATTCATTTTCATTTTTCTGTTTTATTCATCAATTTGCTATAAACTTTCTTCCTTTGTATGAGAATGGGAAGAGGAATGACATCCCCAAAAATAACACTCACGTATATGACAGTTGTGTTTCATCAAAAGCATAATTGCAAACAGTTATATTCTCAAAAATATTGGAGGATGCACTCAGCACACAAGATGCCCAAGTCCAAGAAGGGTATCAGCTTTTGCATGTTGCAATCACATTTCTAGGAATTCAAAACTGAAGCCACCAAATAATGGGACTGTCGTGTATTATTTCTAGATAACAGGCTTCCAATTTGACATCAATCACTCAAAATTTTATGCAAGCCCAAGAGTCAGCACTATACTTGGCATCAGTATTGTAAATTTCTTCTTTTATTTTCCCATAAAAATTAACCAACCAATCAAAAGCCAACCACTGGAATAAGGAAGCCATATTGCCACGATATTTAATAGTAAATGTTAATGACTATTTTGGTCACTTAGCATTATTAGTATGTGTTAGTTGTTAGCAGAATTGACAGCTACATGTGCTGTAATTGACAGCTACAAGTGCTGTATGTTGGCAGAATTTGTTTAAGATGTAAATAATGTAGAAATCCCTACAATATGAACAACAGCAACGGTTGGTGAATGACAGCCAGCAGTGTGAACGATGGCCACGGTTGGTGAATGACGGCCGCCTACCATGGTGGGTGAGCCACCGCCACCTACCATGGTGGGTGAGCCACCACCACCTACCATGAGATCTTGCCACAAGCCAGAGGCTATAAATTGAGACCCCCCACTGAAGCTAAACTAGAGATCTCAACTGCAAGTTGTGTCCTCTTCTATTTTTCCATATTATATTCTCTGTGTACATGTTAAATAGGGACCGAGTATGTAAAGAATATACAATTGAATATACAATCGATTCATTCAGACCAAAATTGACATGGTATCAAAGCCCCAAATTATTTTCATAGTTATCTCTCAGCTTGGCTGAAGCTAAATTCTTGGTTTCTTGGTTTCGCTGTAATTTTTTTTTTTCTGGTAGCAGCAGTCTCTTTAGGAGATCGGTAATTTCCGGTAGGTTCTAAACTGCTGTTCGGCAGTTCTATTGAAGGTGTTGGGAATTTTTTTTTTGTGAAGTCCTAGTGCAGTGGTTTTCTGGTTCGGAGGTTCTGTTTCTGATTGTGACGAATTCTTGGTGGCTGTCAGCAGATTTTGGAGGGGCAATTCTGGTGAATCAGGTTTATCCTTTCTGATTATATCTTGATTGCAAGCCTGGTTCCCATGGCTACAAGTTTGTAGCAATTCTGTTTGGGTGGGTGGCTATCGACAAATATTTTTTTGGTGTTATTGGGCTGTAGAAATTCTTATTCCAGTAACTGTTGAGATTTCTCTGTTCTGCCCAATTTTTTTTTTTTTTGTGGTAATTATGTCAGGAGAAAATTCTATTGTTTGCCTTAATGGCAAGAACTATGCCAGTTGGGAATTCCAGTTCCGAAGGTTTGTGAAAGGGAAGGAGTTATGGGGTGATTTGGATGGGTCTTCTAAGGCTCCAACTGATTCCAAGGAACTTAGTTCATGGGAAAGTAGGGATGCCAAAGTTGCTTCTTGGCTACTCAGCTCTGTTGAACCTCATATGGTCAACAATCTTCATGGGTTCACTACTGCTACGATGATGTGGGATTACCTTCAGCAAATTTATTATCAAAATAATTCTGCTCGAAAGTTTCAATTGGAGTTAGACATCAGAAACTATCGCCAAGGGAATCTCTCCATTGAGCAATTTTATTCTGGTTTTATTAATTTATGGAATGATTATTCTGGGTTGGTGCATTCTCAGGTTCCCAAAGAAGCTTTGACAGCGCTACAAGAGATTCACTCCAAGAGCCAATGGGATAAATTCTTGAAGAAGCTCTGACCCGAGTTTGAAAGTGCACGAGCTGGGTTAATCAATCGCACACTTGTCCCATCTTTAGAGGTTTGTTTGGGTGAACTCTTGCATGAAGAACAGCGTCTCGCCTCACAACTTGGCCTTTCTCAAGATGTTGGTGATTTTGAGACTTTTAATGTGGCTTACGCCGCTCAAGGCAAAGGACAATCCAGATCTCCGCCACAGTGTTATAACTGCAAGGAAATTGGGCACACTGCAAAAGATTGCAGCAAGAAATTCTGCAATTATTGCAAGGAGGGTCATATCATTAAGTATTGTCGTGTATGTCCTTAGAATCGATCTGCTCCTGCTTTTCATATTGCTGTTCAGTCCAATTTTGTGCCTACATCTTCCACACATCCTGCTATTCCGGGTCCGTCTTCCAACATTTCTCTCGAGCAAGTTCAAGAGATGATCATTTCAGCCCTCCCTACTCTTGGTCTCCAAGGTAAGAAAAATCTTCTTACTTCTCTTTGGTTAATTGACTTTGTGGCTTCCAATCACATTAGTGGCAGTCAGGCAGCTTTATATGATGTTCGTATGTATGATGGTAAGCAGCATATTAAGATCGCCGAAGGCAGTACTCTTCCTATTACAGCTGTTGGAAATATGGGGTCTTCCTTTACTAATGTTTTCGTGTCTCCTGATTTATCTACCAATCTCATTTCGGTTGGACAATTAGTAGAAGAAAATTGTACTGTTCATTTTGATCGTTCAGGTTGTCGTGTGCAGGATCAAGCATCGGGACAGGAGATAGCAAAGGGGCCTAAAGTGGGACGTATTTTTCCTCTTCAGTCATTTACCATTCCTCATTCAATTTCTCTTGGTTGCTCTGCTATTGCTAATAATAATAGCCAATTTTGGCATAAGAAATTGGGTCATCCAAACTCTGTAATTTTGATACATCTTATGAAACATGGTTATTTGAATAATACAAGTGCATCTTCTTCAATATCTTTTGATTGTGCTTCTTGTAAACTTGGTAAAAGCAAATCTTTACTTTTTCCTTTACAGGGTAGTCGTGCTTCAACGTGTTTTGAAATTATTCATTCTGATGTTTGGGGTACGAGTCCTGTTATTTCTCATGCTCAATACAAGTATTTTGTGACATTTATTGATGATTACAACCGTTTCACATGGGTCTATTTTCTTTGTTCTAAAGTTGATGTGTTCTCAACCTTCCAAACTTTTGTTGCCTATGTAGAAAACCAATTTTCTACCTATATTAAGATCTTACACTCAGATTCTGGGGGCGAAAACATGTCTCATCCTTTTCGATCTTTTCTCCAACAGAAGGGTATTCTCTCTTAGCGTTCGTGT
The DNA here is from genome assembly GCF_029873635.1 of Malania oleifera. Lineage (NCBI taxonomy): Eukaryota > Viridiplantae > Streptophyta > Magnoliopsida > Santalales > Ximeniaceae > Malania > Malania oleifera. Next base: position 23,968,190 of record NC_080424.1, on the reverse strand, counting down.
CCTTCCACCCCTTAACAGAATGGCATTGCGGAGCATACGAATCATCACCTTTTTAGATGTTGTTCCTACATTGATGATTGAATCTTCTGTTCCTTCTAGATTTTGAGTAGAAGCCTTATCTACGGCTGTATATTTGATTAATCATCTGCCTTCTCCTACCTTAGATCATGATTCTCTGTATTCTCGTTTGTTTGGTGTTTCTCCTGATTATAATTCTTTGTATGTTTTTGGTTGCGTTTGTTTTGCTCATTTACCTCCCATTGAACGTCACAAGCTTGATGCTCAATCTATTCAATGTGCTTTTCTTGGCTATAGTAATTCTCATAAAGGGTTTGTGTGTTATGATGCAGATGCTAACAAGCTTCATATTTCTCGCAATGTGATTTTTTTTTTAAAATCAATATTTCTTACCATCTCGTACTAATCATGTTTCTTCCTCTATTTCGCTTCCTCCTTTTGATGACGTGCCTAGTATTACTTCTCGTTTTAAGCCAAGTTTTGTGTATCAGCGACGTCGCCCACTGCCTCTTCCTTCTTCTGAACCGCCACCTGATCCTGTCTTGCATGCACCCCGCCGGTCTACTAGGGTTTCCCAACCTCCAAATTGGTATGGTTTTTCTTCTTCTACTCTTTAGGCCACTCTTAATACTACCTTTGTGCCTAAGTCTTATTCTCAGGCTTCTGCTCATGAGTGTTGGCGGCAAGCTATCCAGGACGAACTTCAGGCTCTTTAGGGCAATCACACTTGGGACATTGTCCCTTGTCCTGCTGGAGTTAAGCCTATTAGGTGCAAATGGGTCTACACTATCAAGCTACGTGCTGATGGTTCTATCGAAAGACATAAAGCTCGTTTGGTGGCACTCGGGAATAGGCAGGAGTATAGGTTTGATTATGAGGAAACATTCACTCCCATGGCCAAAATGACTACTGTCCACATTGTTATGGCCATTGCTGTTTTGAAAGGATGGTCACTTCGCCAGATGGATGTGAAGAATGCATTTTTACATGGTGATCTAAAGGAAGAAATATTTACGTCTCCTCCTCCTAGCTAGTTTCCTTCCTCTTTTGTTGAGGTTTGTCGCTTAAAGCGGGCTCTGTATGGTTTGAAGTAGGCACCGCGGGAATGGTTTGAGAAGTTTCGTACTACTCTATTGGATTTCACTTTTACTCAGAGTCAGTATGACTCCTCTCTTTTCTTTCACAAGACTGCCCTTGGGATCGTTATACTTTTTGCGTATGTCGATGATATTGTGATTACAAGATCTGATCCCAAGGTAATTGAGCAGCTCTTACAACACCTCAAATCTACGTTTCATATGAAAGATCTTGGTCCACTGCAGTATTTTCTCAAGCTTAAGGTTCAACATTGTCCGAATGGTACACTCTTACATCAGCATAAGTATACCCAAGAACTTCTTTCATTAGCTGGCCTTCAAGACTGTAATTCAGCTCTTACACCTATGGAAGTCAATTTAAAGATGCATCAAGCAGATGGTGATCCCTTATCTGATCCTTTGATGTATCGGCAGTTGGTGGGTAGTTTAAATTATTTGACCATTACTCGACTTGATATCTCGTTTGTTGTTCATCGGATCAATCAGTTTATGCGGGCTCTGTGTCAATCACATTTGGCTGCTGTTTGTCGTCTTCTTCGATATCTCGAAGGGACATCTAGTCGTGGCTTGTTCTTCCCTTCAGGGAATTCTTTACAGTTGATGGGTTTCAGCGATGTCGACTAGGCTGGATGTGCGGATACTTGTCGTTATGTTACGGGTTGGTGTATGTTCCTTAGCAATGCCCTCATTTCTTGGAAGAGTAAGAAGGAGGCTCGTGTCTCGAAGTCATCCACTGAGTCTAAATATCGGGCTATGTAGTCTACCTGTTCTGAAATCTTATGGCTTCAAGGGTTGTTAGGAGAACTTTGTGTTCCACAGCTTACTCATACTCCTCTTCATGCTAATGATACAAGTGCTATTCAGATTGCTGCCAATCCCGTTTTTCATGAACGCACCAAACATATTGAGGTGGTTTGTCATGCCATTCGTGAAGCCTTTGCTCATTAGGAGATTACTCTTCCACACATTTCCACTGAACACCGTTGATGTTTTCACCAAGGCTCTTTCTCGTCCTTGCCATCAGTTTCTTCTTGCCAAATTGATGCTTCTCGATCACCCAACATCAATTTAAGGGGGGATGTTAGCAAAATTGACAACTACATGTTCTGTAATTGACAGCTACATGTGTTGTGTGTTGGCAGAATTTGTTTAGGATGTAAATAATGTAGAAATCCCTACAGTATGAACGACAGCCACGGTTGGTGAATGACGGCCAGCAGTGTGAACGATGGCCACAGTTGGTGAATGACGGCCACCTACCATGGTAGGTGAGCCACCGCCACCTACTATGGTGGGTGAGCCGCCACCACCTACCATAAGATCTTGCCACAAGCCAGAGGCTATAAATTGAGACCCCCCCCCCCCCCCACTAAAGCTAAACTAGAGATCTCAACTGCAAGTCGTGTCCTCTTCTGTTTTTCCATATTTTATTCTCTGTGTACATGTTAAATAGGGACCCGAGTATGTAAAGAATATACAATTGAATATACAATTGATTCATTCAGACCAAAATTGACATTAGTGTTATGTTAATAAGTGTGAGTAAGGTCATATGGTCATTGGTATGTATATGACACATATGTTGACTTTTTGAGTCCGATCTCTGTTTTGATGTTGATGAAACATAGTGAACTTATGTGTGTATTTAGCATGTGAACAGGTCCATATTTGAGATCACACATAAGGAACAGGGAAATGGAAACCAAGATGGATCTTAAAGCTTATTTCGTGCGGCATATTCCATGGATGACAGATGAGCAAAAGAAGAAAGAAGACAGATAATTTTTTATTGTAATTGCATTTGGTTTTCTAGTTCGTAATATTATTGTCTATAATAACTGCATCTCATACATGATAGGCTTATGCTCAAAGGCCATAGTCTGACCATAGGGATCCAAACCTGACCTTAGGGGACCCAACCTAACTCAAAACCTTTTTCTTAAAAGCTAAAACTCATACAAAGGTTTTTAAAATAACTTAAGGTCAAAAACAGGGTTTGCAAAGACTTCGGTTGACCGACGTTGGATTTTTGGGCTTAATTTAAAAGTCCGGTCGACCGAACCCTTCCAGTATTAATTGACTTAGTCGACTGAAAAAACCGTAGGCCAAAACGTCAAAAGTTTGACTAAGCCTCGGTCGACCGACCGATTTGCGTTATAAACACTTCGGTCGATCAAACAAGTCAGAAGTCAACATGTTTACTTCGCTCGGTTGACCATACTGAATCGAACACACAGTCCTCGATCGACCGAATCATTAACCGCTGACACCCCAACTACTTGGTCGATCAAACCTTGTAGTTCAAATTGGCCTTGGTCGACAGAATCTATATGAATGGTCAACCAACCTTTGCCTTGGTTAACCGAACCCACGAAGGGTTCAGAAACACGCTGACATGGTCGACCAAACCTATAGTTCAAATTTGCCTAGGTCAACCGAACTTATAAAAGTGGTCGACCGAACCTTGTCCTTAGTCGACTGAACCTCTCGGATTGGTCAATTTTTTATCGCAGATAAATGAGTTGAATTTTAATAAAACGCCATTAATATTTTTCCAAAAGGACCTCCGTGTCCCCAACGGATATTTTTTTATGGATATCTATATATACTCCCTCATTTGTCTTAATTAGTGAGAGATTAGAAAAATCATTAGCCAAAAATTTTCTGAAATTCTTTTCACTCATAATACTTATATAACTCATATTCTTCCAATCTTTTGAGGCATATTGCTCATTCTCCTTGTTCCTTGATTCGCAAAACTATCTCTTGAGGAGAATTATTTGTTATACTCCTTGGTTGCAAATCAATTGCAACTTGCAAAGGAGTTTAATCTCTTGATATTGTGCTTACTTCTCATACATATTATTGGTAGCTTACAACTCTCTTATTATGCATTGTTTGAAATTGATTTTGGAGAGTAAGCTAGAGTGATTCCTGTACTATTTTATTGATAAATACTATTCGAGAAGAACTCATATATTGGCTCCTGAGTCTTGGCATTTTCATTGCCAGATTCAAGGGCTTGCTTGTGTTATTTGCTAAATACATATATTTGCAAGCTAGAATCCCTTATCTCAATTGTGCTTAATACTTGATATACATTGTGCTGAGATATTTGCATAGAAATTCAAGGTCCTTTGATTATTTGTTTGTTGAATATATTATCTTAAATCAAAGGTATCACTCTCACGTATATACAATATATACACATTGGTTGAGAGTTGACATATAGCTCGACCATATCTCACTTGAGCATAAATCCTTATCATACGTGAGTGTATTGAGCATATTGTTGTACATCATGTGCTTGTATTAGAAGCATTACAATTGTACACAAATTATTTAATTATCTGTTGTATTCCCGACGGGTGGTCGAAAGAGGGAGACTAGCCCTACGAATAGTCCCGATTTGCTCAAACTCAGTTAGGTGAGCACCGGATTGGTTCAGACCCGGTTAGGAGAACTAGGTGTACCAGCCTGTAAGGTGTTGTAAACGGTGTCGCTCCACCCGCAAGTAAGTAACTTAGTGGAATCCTTTTACTTGTAAGCTTGAGGCGAGGACGTAGGCAGTATTGGCCGAACTTCGATATCATATCGTATGTTTCTTTATCTTCGCACTTTAATTTCCGTACATGTATGGTATTATTTATTGTCTTGATTATTTTACATACATGCTTTGAATGGTTGTGAAATACTGATTCTACAATAACTGTTTTATTTATCTGCTCAGTTTTATATTGTTGGGTAATTAGCATATGTTTAGAAAGACCCTAAGTTGCGGTATACTGCTTGTGGATTTGAACATAACCTAGGAAAAGTTTTTAAAATTCCAATTCACCCTCCACCCTCTTGGGAATACACCAATTCCAACAACATATTAAAAATAGAGAGAGAGACCTATCATTGTGATTAGGTCTTCTGTTTTACTCAATAATTCAACATGTATCAGGGCGGTAGAACCATGGTGTCTACGAGGTCCTGGGTTCTAGTCTTGTTGTCCGCTTTTAATGTAAGTTTGTTAAAAAAACTATCATTCCAATATGGGTGTTATTCGTTGTTGGTTTATCCTTCCACGTGCAGGGGAGTGTCAAGGCTTGATATATTGTTGGCACACAACCTAACAGCTTAAGCTTTTAGAAAAAGTGGTAATTTAATATAGTAAACACTGGACAACACCGGAGACTCGTTGGAAAGCTGAATTATCTCAGTCACTCAACCATATGTCTCTTCCGCAACAAGTGTTGCAAGCCAGTTTCTTGATTCTTTGAGAGCGAGTCACTGTCAAGAAGGAGGGTAACATTTCCAGCAGATTGCAAGCCCAAAACTTAAAAATTTTAATTTTTCTAACAATGTGAAGGGTGTTTATGCCTGACAAAATAATGCAGAACCCTAAACTTGTTAGCCTCGTAATAAAGCAGTCTGAGTTTAATGAACATCAAATGCTAAGAAAGCATATAAGCAACAAAATACAGTAAATATAGTAAAATGAGTTTCCCCTAGCTGAGCATATAAGCAGAATATAATAGTTTAATTGAACATACAAAATGAGTCTATTAAAATTATTTAAAACAGTAACACAAAAAATATTGAAACTGACAACTAGTGGGTGGACTGCATACTGTTTAGCACGTTTTGGATCAGTCCCAGTCATAGAAGGCTTTGAATCATTTTTTTCAGAAGAACATTCTAGAATATGTAGACTGGATCGTGCTTGTTCTTGCTTTCCTGCATCCGTAGATGTTATCCCATCTGGTTCCTGTGAAGCACATGACAATCCTGAATCTTGAAGAGAAAATCCATTTCTTTCATATGGAAATCCAGTTGAGTGTGGTGCAATATTCAAGGAAGATTTGCACACCCTATTCTTTGGCTTATTAACAGAGCTTGACTTTGGGTTGAAGGGCTGCAGATCTTTGTAATGATCAAAGTTCTGGGATACCCAGGAAGGTTCAGCAATAATATGTGTAAATTTGTGTTCTTCCTCTGTGTTAGATGTCTTGGCTTCTGTATTTAAGTATGCAAATGAGTCACTTGAAGAACGCCGATGACCTCTGTGCAGAGGTGTTTCTGGCTCATTAAGGAGTTCATCAAACCAAAATGGTTGCTCCTCTGTAAGAAAATTCTCAGAAGACGTACGTTGAAGGGGGCTGCATCCCTCCACGTAGTTAGGAATACAATTTGATCCTAATATGTTCTTGGAGTAATAACCAGCATGGATTGGGGAAATGGCTGGCAAGGGACATTGAGGGAGTAATTGTGCCCGTCTTTCTGCATGTGAAACAATTCTTGAGTTTGATGACCCATTTGTCTCCATACCTTATGCACTGAAGCCTGTTAGGAGTCATGGAGAACATAAATGTAACCAATGATTAAACACAAGCACAAAATCATTTCTGAAAATAAAAAGGAAAAAAAAAAGCATATTTTTGCAGGAACATATTTTTAAAATAACATTAAGATTGGTAAAATTTATAGTTCAGAATTCACTTTGGTAAAATGTAAAATAAAAACAACTATGTCTACTGGGCATAAACTTCCCCAGTTAGAGAAGCTATGAGCCACAATTTTATGAGGTCTTCTTCTCTTTAGTGTAGGTGCGACAACACTCTTTTGCTTGCAATATTTAAGCAGAAATTAAGTGCAAGCATGACCTTGCTAATGGACGGGCATAGAACAAAAATTACAATAGTAAAGAAGATAAAACTTCACAATAACTGATACTAACCTCTTAGCGCATGTTGCTTTCAACAACATGGGTGTATTTGGAAACATACTGGTTTGGGTTCTTTCCACGTATTTAAGTTGTTTTCATCTTTAAAAAAAAAAAAAAAGGATAAAATATGATTGCAAAGTGGCATAGGACAGAAAGGAGATGAGAGAGAACATATATATATATATATATATATATATATATATATATATACGTGTGTGTGTGCGTGCGCGCGCGCATGTATAAGAAAAAAGAAGAGAAAATGAGGGGAGAAGAGAAAACAGAGAGAAGATAAGAAGAAAGGGAGAGAAGGGAAAGGGGAAGAAAAGGAGGGGAGAGAGGAACACGAGAGAAGTTTGATTCAAACAAAACTGCACATTAACCATACAGTACACATATCCATTTTCCAGAGTATTTACACAGCCAACATCAAAAGTAAAACAAGAAATTAAAAAAAAAAGAAACCCCACAAAACTAAAAAAAAATACCAAATTAACCCCAAATTAACTAAAATTTCTACGACCAAAATCTCCAAACTAAATAGAAATCCAAATTTCAAAATCTACAGGAAAAACATAAGTGCATAAAATTCTCTGTGGATGCTCCTTCATCAAATTCCCTCAACTTCAAGTTCTGAAATGACACTGGCAGCAATTCCATAAGTTGGAACAAATTTGAACAAGCAACAAAATCAAGGTGCGGCATGAATTGCATGACATCCTCATAGGAAAGTAGCAAAAAGGTATTCCTAACTGCAAGCAGCATAGAAGGCTCTAATATCTTCTACTAAGTAACAAGTCCTCCAAACAAGAAATCAATTTAATATTCAAATATACTGACAACTCAAGCAAATATGCATTTGGCCCATATTCAAGAATGATGGGACAAGTTTGATTAGATTTGATTAAGGAACACATGGAGGAAAAAGAAATAGGTGGCAAAGGCACATATCCAAGGATGGATGAGAATTCCTATCATGAATCCTCGACAACAGGCTCAGTGACTGAGAAATCTTCTATAAACTGTATAGCAACCATGGCTTATTCCTTGGGATACGAATGAAAAAAATTGATTGACAAGCACATCTATCCAAGTAGTTGGAAACTCATCTGTGAGTTACTAAAAGTCTCAACTATTCAGTCTTGTGTCACATCAAGGTAATAAAGATGTGGATCTATCTAAGGACTAGAAGAAAAATGGTGCCTTGGGTCACCAAAGACAAATCTAAAGTCTTAACCTGAAAAGAACTACAGTTAATATCATGAAAAGAAGACTTGTGACGCATGCAGTTCCCCTCAAAGCTTTGAAATTTGCACTAACAATCCAATTTCTTGAAGGAATGGCCAAAATATGACAAGCTGGTTGATGCAGAACCCCAAAACAATGTGAATAAAACTAGTGCATGGGGGCTTTGTATAGGCTTTCAATCCTCAGGGAATAAGAAAACTAAGTTCAGAAACTTGAATTAATTAACATACTAATTTCTTAAATAGAAATATCCTAGAATCTTAAAGACATGATCCCAATAAATAATATGCTAAATAAAAAAAAAACAAGGAAATTACAATGCAAGTTAGAAAACTAGAATAACTCTTGCTCACATACTGCATCAGTAGTTTGCCAAGATGCATGCAAGAATAATATCTCACAGGACTGGTCCAATTTATTGTGATATTTCTTCAATTTCTTGAGATAGTATCAATTTCTTGTATGAAGGATGAAGATCTGCAATTTTGGTTCATGTTACGTCAACTATCTATTATTTCCTACGATATTTTCAACATCAGAACTGTTTCATTATCAAATATGAGTCTCATATGTCTTCATTCTTCACATAGTAGGTTACAACACGATGGTGATGAACCATGATAGAGTGTTGATGGACTTTCCTCCTTGTTGTCGTTATTCAACAATTGTCATCCTTATTCAACTACGAATACTCAGTCTTGGCTTTGGATCATTTGGAGGTGTGTTCCTGTAAATCTTTTTCTGAGTTTTTGACCAGTTCCAACTCTTTTTTTCCTCTATATTCATCTATTTGGAAGGCCAAAACTCCCCCAAAAATTAAGGCTTTCATTTGGCTGATGGTGCTTAATAGAATCAATAGTAATAATCTGTTGCAGATTAGGAGACCTTTGAAGGCCTTATCTCCAGATGTTTGTGTATTTTGTTGTTTGAATTCTGAAATGGCATCTCATTTGTTCTTACACTGTCATTTTTCTTGGAGTATCTGGAATAAATTATTTGGCGGGTTGGGAGAAACTTTGGTTTGCCTAGTGGAAGGAATGTTGGCTATTTCTTTTGAGGGTTTTGGAAGAAGGAAGGGTAGGGCTGCTCTTTTGAGATGCGATATATTTTCCGTGTTGTGGGGATTACGGTTAGAGGGTAATGCACAGATTTTTTCAGGGAAAAAATTGAATTGGCAGCTGGTTTGAGAGAAGATTCAATACTTGGCCTCTTTATGTGCATTGGCTTTGGATGCTTTAAAAGAGCTAGCTTTTCAGAAGCTCAGCTAGAGTGGAGGAATCTTTTGCTTTGATATTTTGTAGTATTTATGTGCCTTTTTTTAGTTTCTTTTTTTCTGGTTTTTTCCAGAATTTGATGGTAGATGTCTTATTCTCCTCTTTGTAAATTCTTTTCTTATTAATGAAATCTCTTCTTTTGCTATAAAGGAAAAAAAAAAACATGATTGTGATGGACCACAAACTAATGATCTGTTCAATGGCTACTACGACACCCAGTGAAGGCTTGCTACAACACCCAGTGAAGGCTTGCGACTTGATCTGATTAATAGATCGTAAAGACATTTTTTTTAACCTGGTAATGTTACAGAGATGATGGTAAGGATAAATTCTAGTAAAATTGAAGATGAATCTATAGCAATATTCAATCAACAAACTTCATAGTTATGATGAAGGGCAGCAGCAGTGGGATTTTCAGGATTTTTTTTTTGGAAACTGTGAAGTGTGATCAAAGGTGGTTTGATGGGGATGCCTCTGATGGCTGCCAGGACAAACTGTACTCTGCATGGCAAGCAAAAGATACTCTTTCTTTTGTTCAATATCAAGAAAGAATTTCTGGGAGCTTTTGGATGGAATTGAGTCATAATGATGAAAAAACATAAGGAATAAAAGATTAGGCTCTGATGCTAATTTGATGTAGGACAGCAAGGAGAGAGAGAGAGAGAGAGAGAGAAGATCATAGAGGGAGAAAGTGGGGGAAAGAGAGAAAACAGAGAGAAGAAGAGGAGAGGGAAAGAAAGCGAATAGAGAGAACATGAAGGAAGTTTGTATCAAACAAATAAAATACACATAAACAGGATACTTTTACACTCTCTGGGCTTCCCTTTTAAATTTGAGCTTTTTACTTCAACCATTCAGGACTTTGAAAAGCAGAATATTGTCGAGACTCTTGGGGTTCAAGAAGGTAAGCTTCCTGTCAAGTACCTGGCCTCCCATTGGTTTATTACTGCAGTGTCCTCCTCAAGAAAATTTCTTCTAGAATTAATAGCTGGACTTGCAAGTTGCTAGTACTTGTCTTATGCAAGAAGCTTGCAATTAATCAAATCAGTTGTATTGAGTATTCAAGCCTAATGGGATTCAGTTAGATTCCTCTGTCTGTTATCAAAGAGCTTTATCAGAAGCTGAAAGCTTTCTTATGGCAAAGAAATGACTGGAAGACACTTGGTTGTAAGGCCAAACGGTTCAATGTATGTAAAGGGGGTGCTTGGTAAAATTAAGTATTGACTGCAGAACACTGAATTCAACTTTGATTCTGTGAATTGGTTCTAAGTTTTAACTTGAACCAGTTCTAAATCTAAATGCTGAATTTAAATTCTTTGGTATCTAATGTCTGAATATGTGTTGTTTTTCAATTTTACCCTTCTAACTATCTACAGCAAAATTATTTAATAGAATAAAGAGACAACTGCATAAATCAAAGTTTATAATTTAACATAAATAATATTTTTATTGTCATATTATAACTTAATATTACTTGAATTTTTAATGAAAATATTAAAAAAATTAATTAGAAAACAATAATTAGAACTGTTAACATAATTTAATAGTATAGGGTCATGGCTCACACTACATGTAAACTTGTTTAGTTAAAGAACACGTTGAAAGAACAGGGTTTTTCACATTCCCAGCTTGCAGAGTCTACGGCCATAACTCATGCTGCATGCAAAGTTGTTTGGTTGAAGAACATGTTGGAAGAATTGGTCTTCCACATTCTTAGTCTATGGGGTGGATGTACGATAATCAAACCGCTATTCATACTGCCTCCAACCCACTCTTCCAGAAGTGCACAAAACACACTGAAGTTGATTACCACTTTGTTTAGAGAAACTTAGGCAGAAGCTCATTAAAACCACTCATGTTGAAGTCTGATTTGCAGCTATTGCTGATTTATTCACAAAAGCCTTGTGGGGGGCTGGGGATGGGTTTTCGTGTTAAATCCATTTGTCACAAGCTAGAAGCATACAATACATATGCTCCAGCTTGAGGGCAGTGTTAATGGTTATTTTGGTCATTTAGCATTATTAGGGTGCAAGTTTAATGATGGTAAGTGTGAGTTAGTAAGGGTATTACGGTCATTGGCATGTATGCCTTTACATTTATTATACAGAGGGAGAGACCTATCACTGTGATTAGGTCTTTCAATTCACCAAATACTTTAACAAAACCCCCTAAGACTTATTCAGAGGGAGGTCTATACAATAAATATGTATTCCATCTCTTAATGAAGCTATGCAAATGCTCTCAAACTTTTCTAGTATATTTTCTGGCAAATCTTCACTTTGGGTTCTTGGTTACGCTCCAATAAGCTAAAAAAAAAAAAGGAGCATTTGGCTGTTAGGCCCCACCTCACTATTCCTCAAGATGGACGTCCATTATGAAAGCCAAAGACACCATGCATCCCTGTGTCAAACATATTACAGGGGATGGAAAACCCATCTCTTTTTTTATCACAATTGGCATCAAGAAGCCCTTTGATGCAACATTATGGTCCTGCTTTAGCACCTTTGAATGCTAGGATAGATGCAATAATCAACAATGGGGGCTGGAAATGAGCCAAGAAGCTTTCCAGTAGAGTAGCAGACTTAGATGTAAAGAATTTGATTAATTTTGATCCAATGTTAGATATGGAGGAGTCTATTACATGGAACCACACTGCTTCTGGCAGATTCTCAAAAAATTCAGCATGGAATTATCTTAGGACTAAGCACCCTAGTGTGAGTTGGCATAATGTTGTTTGGGTTAATTCTAACACCCCAAAGCATTCTTTTATCAGTCAGCTTGCAACTTTAGACAGGCTTGCTAACATGGAAGGGTAGCTTACCTTGGGGGAAATCTCAATCTTCCCTCTGCTTGTTTTCATCACTCTCCAGGGAATATGAACCATCTGTCTTTCAGCTGTGAAATCTCCAAAGAAATCTACCATAAAGCTACTTCCTCTGTGAACTGCCCAAGGATCTTTTCCAGTTGGAATGAGGAGATTACTATGCTATCATCCTTGGGCAATTCTCATTATTGGGATGTCATGAAGTTGTTATGGAACATTGCCATTTATCATGTGTGGAAGGCTTGAAATGCTCTCCTATTTGAGAAAACCCCTCTTAAAATGTATTCAATTGTTCAAACATTCTCTTTGATTTTAGTTATAGATGCTATGGGGCAATACTTCCATAGTACTTGATGTTTTTCCTTCCTCTCTCTCTTTCTTTCACTCGTTTTGTTTCTCCCTCTTTGAGCTAACAAACAAATTATCCTTGAATTCTTTAAAAATTTAAAAAAAAAAAAATCTATACACTCAACATTGAAAATAAAACAAGTAATTTTAAAATAACCTTTAAGGAATTAAAATACTCATAATAGCTCTAACTTAACTAAAATGTGTAAAATAACAAAAATTTACATACTAATAGAGAATCCTAATTTATGAACCTAAGTTACAATATAAATGCCAAAAACAACATAACAAACACGTACTCACATGCACCATTAGCTTTCCAAGTTGTTTCAAAGTTATTTAAAAGTATTTTCAAGACAAGTTTAAAAAAACACATGGAAAGCAAAAGGTGCAGCTGCAATGTATATATGCATGTATAGTTTTTTAAACAGGTATTTTTTATATTTCATAAATATTGTTGAAAAGATGAATCCCCCATTCTATAGAATATAGAAGGTTGAGAAAATATACAAAGATGAGAAAGTCATAAAAAATTTAGCTCGATTTAAGATAGCATTAATACAATTGACATCAATTCAAACAGCCCTCATTTTGAACAGGAGACACCCAAGTCTTTTTAAGGGCATTAAAACTCAAAATCTGCCTCACAGCTAATGAGAGAAGGTTTATTGAGAGACTTCTGTTATTGGCTGGTGCAGTTCTTCATGATATATAGCAAGCTTGCAAATTCCACTTGGATGAGCTTTACACTAAGTAATCATATCAGAGGCTAGGTAAGAATGACAAACATTCTTATCAAATATCAACAAATAATGATAGGAGAAGGTAGATGGGCTATACTCAGAGGATATACTCGTGATATCACAATCCAAAAGCCATGATGAATCCCACCCACAAATTGAGAAATACAATCATATCCATTTCACTAACAACATCAACATATCAATAGGCTCATGCCCTATTAAAACCACAAGGTCTCAGAATATCATAGCAGTGTTACAAACAATTAAAAACACATCATCAAATAACAAATTAATTAACACACTAAATTTTATGGATATAAAATCATTTGTTAGACTGAGTATCGTCCAACAAAGCTTCAAATAGTTAAGCCTGATGTCATTTAAATAAATGAGTTAAAATTGGGATATGTAACAGATTATGCTATCTGTAACCTGTATACAGAATGGTATGTTGGGCACTGCGGGTAACAGCAGCAGAGCTGTTGGTCACAGACTGGCAATATTAAATTGTCTCTCAAGACTCGAGAGCCACATGACATTATACAATTCAAATTAAAGTTGCTATAACTAAGAGAAAGATTGTTATTCCTAAAAAAATTCATATGATAAAGAGCTTGTTCCAAAATCAAGATGATAGAACATAAGATTTTTTTTTTTTTTACAAGTTTGTTCCAAGAGGATTGATAGTAGTTACTTTATGCCCTTCACGGCTTCAACCTAATGAAATGCCATGTTGCATTTCTTTCTAGCACATAAATAGGCAACTTCTTAACAATTCTTTTTTTAGAAATAATATTTATATATGCTACGAGTTTCAGAGAATGGTAACAATTCAAGAGAAACTTCTTCAATCTCAACCCAGTGGCTTTGTTTTTCACATAGATGGGAACCCTTCTCTACTTGATTCCAAATAAGTAGCATAGATGTAGCTGATGGCAAAGTGAAAGTGTAGCAATGGAGGCAAACAGCCGGAGCTACACTGATTGCTACTGATAGGTGTTTCAAGGTTTGAGATTATATTCTGGCATCGATCTTCAACACTTATGGGCAAACACAGTCCTCTTGTTAGCAGACGTAGGTTCACTACCATGGGGGCAATTGCTCCCATTTGAAACTCTTAAGAAGTACAGAGCTTTATATACAAATCAAAGTTTGCCCCCATGAGGAAATAAATTTTTGTACCCCACACTACAACCACAATAACCACAATGAAGGTTTTTATGTAAACAAATAAACATAAATAAGATAAAATTAAAAATATTTTTTCTCACTCCAAGAATGTCAGTTTTTTTTTTTCCATTATCTGATTCTCCATTTCTTCGAATCCCTCCATACTATAATTTTATTACCTACCCTTTTTTAAGGAACAGTTTTCCTTTCATTCCTTTGCCCCAAGTCGCCGACTCCTATGAAGTGTTTTCTTTCAATTTCCTTCTGATGAAATAAAATAAAAACAATTATTACTTGTCAGGAATGTGAAATGTGCAAAAAATGACTTCCTTTAAGAAATATGAAACGTATATTTTGCTCGCTCCCACTCAACAAAATTTTTGGTTCCAACACTGCCTCATGTCCCAACAATCAGCTTGCATATAAGCTTCAAAAAACACGTATAAGATATCGAAAGTGAGTTTCGATTGCTCAGGCTCTATTTTCTTAATAAATAAGGTCTAGATTTGTAAATCCCAAAGACTCCTTCACCCTCTATTAGGTTCTTACTGATCAATTTTGAGTCTCATGTCTTCGGTTCTTACGAGGAACAAACTCAACTACGCCAAATAATTCCAGGAAACTCATCTGAGCATAATGTAATGCTTGCTCTCGCCTCAAACATTGAAAAACCAAATATTTAAAATTTCTGATGCGTTCCGCCACCATAAATTTTATCTAAAGCCAAAAAAAAACGGCGAGAAACCTAGAAACACGGAGAATTCAAAGCCAACAATACACCCAGAGTCCTGATCAATTCCCAGTATCATCAAGTCCCCCAAAACACACACGCACGCACGCAGAAATAGAGGAATTACCAGCATTGCCGGCGGGGAGCGGAGGTTGGGGACGAGAGTTGTCAGCGGACGATCCAACCCAGTAGTCTCCGGTGTCGCGGAGTTCTATCTCTGTCTGGCTTGCTCCTGACGAATAGCCATAATGCAAGATTGGAAACGAAGGGAGAGGCCATCCGCACTTTTCGTATTCAAACATCGCCTGCTATATACTAGCCGCGCACTGTGCGCCTGCTTTGCTCATGGCTCCTGATTTTATTTTATTTTTTTGTACGTTTTTTAGCTTCTAGTTTTTTGACTTCCTATTTGAATCAACGACTTTGTTTGAAGAAAAAATATATATAAGAAAAACATTTACATTTTTTATTAAAAAATTTTATTTATATTTAATAGTATTAAAAAATATTATTTTAATATAATAAAAAATCTTTAAAAATTAAATATAACAACAACAAAACCAAACTTTAATCCTACTAAGTTTATTTGTTGATTAGCTATATATTTTATTTCCTTCGCATTCTTTTTTGATGATCAAACATAAAAAAATAAATTTATTAATATTTGATTTTCCTTTATTTTAATTTTTTTTGACTTATTAACAGGACTTTAAATTTTTTTTCCCCAGATTTATCCATAATTAACTACAAAAACTTTCACACCATCAATCCCACACATTCAAAAATAATTATATATGTAATCAACTGAAAATTACATCCATTAAATCATTTATTTATCTATTATTTTATAGGGTAAAATTTAGTAATTTCCCTAAATTTTTAAAATATAATACTGCGTATCCTGAATTTCTAAAAACTATCAAAACACTTTCTAAGATTTATTTTTAGGACAAAAAAGACTCACCTCCCTCTGAGATTTATCAAAAAGACAGAGACCCCCCTAAAAGTTTTAAAAATTCCTTTGACCTCCTCTGAGATTTTAAAAATAATATAGACATATCCTAAGGTTTGTCAAAAAGATAGAAATCTCTCATCAAAAGACTTGTTTTTTTAAAAAATATAAGGGGAGGTTTGTGTCTTTTAGGCAGAGCTCAAAGGAGGCCTCTAGTATTCTTAAAATCTTAGGAGAGGTACTTGAAATTTTTGAAATCTGAAGTAAGGTCTGTGTCTTTTTATCAAATCTCAAAAGAGGTCAATGTTTTTTACCCTTATTTTTATTGATAAAAGAATCTTTCATTAGTCACTCGTTAATTAATTGCTAATTCCACATGAGAAAATAAATTTAATGCCTAAATAGCCATGGGCATGCACTACGTGTTTACTCCAAGACTCTATTTTTTAAAACTTTTTTTAAAAAAATTATAAAGAAATTAATAAAAAATTAAATAGTATAGGAATATTTTAAGATAACTATAGATAATTATAGGAGTATTTTGAGATAATTATGAGTAATTATAGGGATTAACTTGGCATAATAATAAGGGTATCTTGGGATAGTTGTGGGTAAATAAAGAAATATTTCGGAATAATCTTTGGTAGTTATTGGGATAAATTCACTAAAGGGAGAATTTCCTTTATAATATATATATATATATATACTAGCCGTGGGGACATGCAATGTGCATGCTTCCTGGCTTTTGAATGAAAATTATAATAATATCATTTTTAAAAAATAATAAATAAATATTTTATAAAAAATATTATTTTAGAAAAGTTAGGGTAAGTAGGTATATTTTTTAGAATATTTATAGAGAGTTACAGGAATATTTTTAAAATATATATGGATAGTTATAAGGCCATATTTGAAATTTTTATGGATAATTATGGAACATTTTTTGGAATATTTTAAAATATGACTTTTTAAAAAATGTTTATAGGTAGCTATAGAGAACATTTTGGAAGACTAAGAGAGAGAGAGAGAGAGAGAGAGAGAGCAGTCACCCGATAGGAGTGAGGGCAGCTAGAGCAATGCGGCGACACAGGTGGGGGTGCCGGTGAAAGCACCACCGGCAGCGGCAAAGCAGCCATGTCAACCGCTCACACACGCACGCAGAAGGGAGAAAGAAGAGGAAAAACAAAGGACAGAAACAGAGAAAGAGTGAGCGGGGACTGACCCAAGAGGAGAAGGCTGCACTACTCAAATTAGAAGACTAAGATATGCGTGTCCCCATGGAAAGGTTGTTAACAATATATATATATATATATATATATATATATATATATATATAACATCAGCTGCATACTCATCCATTCAACCAGAAAGCAACCATTCCATAGAAAGGTCGAACATCACATTGTCTTTATACAACAGCAGCCCAAAAGGGGAATCAACCTTGATGCCACTTTTACAGCACTTGACGCACTGTGCAGTATAGGTGAGCTTAGGAGTTAACCTCCTTTAGAAATAAAAATTGCACCATACAAGTTAATTAATGGGAAGTGAGGAAAGAATTTTTCCCTTTTATGCCTAACTTTTATGGGAGTGGTATAAGGGGTTTAGGAAATTTATCCTCTCTCTACCTATCTCTTTTTTTCATCAGTTTTCTCCCATTTGATCTGATGAAGCATAGAAAGGGGGGGTTAAGTGAGAGAAACGATTTTTACAAGTTTTCTTCAAGATTGATTTATGTTATGGCCGATTCTGGTATGTTTGTCTATGGATCTTTTATTTTCCGCATAAAAGTGATACATGTGATGATCATGATAGTTAAAGATTCTTATTTCAACAAATAAAATTAGGAAAAAAAAATTATTACATGTGGTATCAAAGTCATGGTTGAAACTATCATGATTTTCCTTTAAATATAGAGATCAATTTCGTTAACGTCTTTCGATTTCTCTATTGTTTTACGTGTAATATCTTGCGTTCATGATGTTCGTTCGTTTGATTCCGAAAAATTCCTATGATATTTGTCGGATTTAATGAATTCTTGATGAAAGCATGTAGTGGCTGGGTTTATTGGGATTTTATGCTATTATAATATCATGATTCCTAAATTGTTGAAGGTTTTTTTGAATTTGAACCTCGCTCCCCGAACAAAACTGTTGAAATATATATATGTTTTATGATAGTAAATATAGAAATCCGAAAAATTATAGTAATTAAATAATGATAATAATAAAAAATTTTCAAAGAGAATATTCAGCAGTAGAGGTTGACTGAGTTGTCCTATCAGAAGGGTAAAGTTGTTGAGTTAGGTTTTGGGTTAAGATCCTAGTATACCTCGATGGTCTTTTTAGGACGTTTATATATATATAACAAATTTAGTAGAATTCTGGTATTGTATTTGATGTGATATGACATGTATGTAATTTATGTTTACCACTGCTTAAGTATCAAAGATGTATGACAGATATATCCCTGGTGCCCATAAGTTCAGGTTGATCGTGACTATGATAGTTTAGCAGGTTATTAGAATTATATATATATATATATGCAAGAATAGGCAGGTCATTATAGTAAATTAGTTATGGTGGCTATATATGTTATGGACTCACTTGTATTGGGTTAATAACTGTATTTATGCATGCATGGGTTGAAATGTTATGGATCGTATTTCACATATAAGTGAGCTACTCTCTTTCAAGATAAAATTTTTATTCTAGGATATTATTTATCTATTTTGAACATAAACAAATTTTTGCTTGGTTATTTATCAATCAATGTTTATATTATGGTTAGTATGTTGTCATCCAAGTGATCTTGTTGGGAAAAGTTATAAATATTTAATTGAATTATGACTTTACAAAAAAAAATATTATGGTATGATTATTTGATTATTATGGTTTAGCTCAAAGGTGCACCAACTTTCAATAATTGTTGAATTAATTAGGATAATTGATAAAATAATAGTGAGATTGGAATGGATGTCCAAAGGTGAATCAAACTTTAAAGGGTTATCAATTATGCCTAGGTGGGTGAAGATCACCATTAAATTTGAATATTAGTATATTGCATTAGTTAATCCAAAGATTGAATGCGATTTTACTAAAGGAAGTGATTTTTCTCAAAGCATTAATGTTGTGAAAATTTTATTGCAGTGTTAGTTCCTATTTCGTTTCATTCGCTAGCTTCTTCTGTTCCGATCTTTAATGGAACTAATCTCTCTGACTGGAAGGAACGAATCCAATTTCACCTTGGTGTTCTGAATCTTGACTTAGCACTGCGAATTGACAAACCGGCTGCTATTACTAAAATAGGCAGTACGGAGCAGTAAGCTTTGTCTAAGTCATGGGAAATATCAAACAGATTAAGCATCATGTTTATGCGAATGTGTATTGCGAACAATATTAAGTCAATGCTTCCTCAAATTGAAAATGTAAAGGAATATTTCAAGGTTGTGCAAGATCGGTTTCATTCAATGGACAAGTCCCTTAGAGTGAGATTAATGGCTGAACTTACCACCATGAAATTTGATGGTAGCCATGGAATGAATGAACATGTGCTTGAAATGACCAATCTAACTGCTAAACTCAAATATCTGGGTATGAATGTTGATTAAAATTTCCTTGTTCAGTTCATTTTGAATTACCTACCTACTCAGTATGGGTCATTTTAGATTCACTATAACACTATTAAGGAAAAGTGGAATGTAAATGAATTGGCGAGTATGTTAATTCAAGAAGAGGCAAGACTTAGGCAACAATGGCAACATTCAGTTAATGTTATGAGTCATGGAGTTGGAGGCAAAGGAAAGAAACCAAGAAGAGTTTCAAGAAAGATCCATGGAAGGTTGCGAGACCTTCTCATGACAATGAGGCTCGAAAGAGGGAACGTAATGGACCGAAATGCTATTTCTATCATGGCTATGGGCATTTAAAGAAAAATTGTCATTTTATACGAAGAAAATGAAAAAAGGGAAATAAGAAGCAAAGTTATTTTAATTATATTTTCTCTTTGTATTAAATGTCATCAAAAATAAAAATAAAAATCTTTTAATATGTTTAAAAATTAAAAATCAAATACTAATGATGTTTAAAATTAATTTTTATTTATTAATTTAATATATTTTCAAAATTTTCTTTCTCAATAACCAAACACACACACACAAAAGAAAATTCTCTTATTAATTATTAGTCATTCAACCTAAGGAACTTTTTTGGGGTTTTAGGGGATTTGAGTTTTTATTGTGCATTTTTTCTTTGTTTCTAAATTCAAATTGGGCTTCTGAATTTTTTGATGGGTGGAGAGGAACACTCAGTCACTGGATGTGACTGAAACTCAGTGAGGATAAATACCAAACAAGTATATTTCAATCTGAAAAATAATACAGAGGAATTCAAATAACAAAATCTCTCGCTCACTCACTGGCTTTCAACTCTCAACACACCACACTTACAATGCACACACACTCACCTATTTATAGCAATTACAGAAACCAAATAATCAACAATGGTGGGAATTTAAATTTCAACGATTGTGGATGGTTTGGTAAGGTTGGTGGCCAACTCTTGCTTAACTTCAATGGAGGTGGGCTGCCGGTTGATGAAGCTTCTGCAGTCAAATTTTTGCTGCCACCGTCCCATTGTTCTCAAGTTTAATCTTCAACATCCCCCCTTAAACTTGACTCTCCTAACTTTATCATTCCGAGCATTGTCTTCAGTCTTGCAAAAATATCATGCCTGAGTGGCTTTGTGAAAATGTCAGCAATCTGATCATACGTTCTGCAAGATATCAATTCCACTTCTTTATTTTTGACATGCTCCCTGATAAAATGATACCGAGTATCAATATGTTTGCTTCTTTCATGATAAACTGGATTTTTCGCAAGGGCAATCACTGATCGATTGTCGATGTAGACTTCTGTGGGGTTATCTTGAAGAAATCCCAGATACTTCATTACATTCCTAATCCATATACCATGACAAACAGCTGAGCTGGCAGCAACATACTCAGCTTCACATGATGATAGCGTTACGATGGGTTGCTTCTTCGAAGACCATGTAAACGATGTATCTCCCATAAAAAATGTGAATCCCGTCGTACTTTTTCTTTCATCTAGATCTCTTCCCCAATCGCTATCTGAATAACCGATAAGTTTGTAATCACCTCTTCATGAATAAAACATATCATCGGTGATGGTACCTTTGACATATCGGAGTATCCTTTTCGCTGCATTCAGGTGGGACTGGTCAGGAGTCTCCATGTACCTGCTGACAAGTCCAACTCCGTAGAGTATATCTGGTCTGGTGCACGTCAAATACCTTAAGCTTCCAACCAGACTCTTAAAATATGTGGGGTCAATATCTCCTTGCTCATTCTTTCTCAACTCCAATAATGTTTCAACTGGAGTTGTCACTGGGTTGCATTTGTCCATCCCAAACTTCTTCAATACTTCTTTTGCATAGTGGCTCTGAGAGATGAAAATTCCTTTCTCGTTTTGCATGACTTCTATGCCAAGGAAGTGAGCCATCTGGCCAATATCCGTCATTTCGAATTCTTTGACCATGCTCCTCTTGAAAGCGGCAAACATCTCTGGATTGTTGCCGGTGAAGATCAGATCATCAACATATAGGCAGGCTATCAGCATGCTTCCATCTGTCTCCATCTTTATGTATAGCGCATGCTCGTAGGGACACTTCTCAAATCCATTCTTCTGGAAGTAGTCGTCAATCCTCATGTTCCACGCACGAGGTGCCTGCTTCAAACCATAGAGTGCTTTCTTCAACTTGTACACTCTATCTTCTTTGCCCTTCTTTACATATCCAGGTGGTTGATCGATATAAATCTCTTCTTCTAGAAAACCATTCAGAAAAGCTGATTTCACGTCCAGCTGGTAAATCTTCCATCCATTTTGTACTGAAAGTGAAATAAGTAATCTGATGGTTTCGAGTCTGGCAACCGGGGCAAAGATTTCTCCATAATCAATCCCTTCTTTTTGCTTGTAGCCTTTGGCGACAAGTCTTGCTTTATATCTCTGAACTTCTCCTTGAGCATTCTTTTTGGTCTTGTAGACCCATTTCACACCAATGGTTTTGCGGCCCTTCGGGAGATTTGTCAACTCCCAAGTTTTGTTCTTCTCGATGGATTGAATCTCCTCATCCATCGCTTTTCTCCATTTGTCTTCTTCGTTAGCTTCCTCAAAGCTAACCGGGTCACTGGTTAACAATAGACAGTAAAGAGTAATATACTCTTCAATTGGTTCTGTAGTTTCATACAGGTCGGCTAGATTTCGAGCTCCTCTAGGTCTCATGTCTGAGATTTCACGCTCTATTGGTGATGGAGCTTCATTTGTCTGTGGTGAACCATGTGGAGGTGTCTGCAGCTCAGGAATTTGTGGCTCGATAACCACTTCTCTTGTCTGTGTAGGTTCTTCTCCTTTAAGTGTCAATTCCGCATCTTTGGAACATTCAGCCTGGTCCCATTTCCAAGATTCATTTTCTTCAAAGATGACATCCCGGCTGTGAAAGACTTTCTTGTTGATGGGATTATAGAGTCGATATCCCATGGTGCTATCGCCGTATCCTACAAGGATACACTTCTCTCCTTTATCATCCAGCTTTGTCCTTCTTGCTTCTGGGATCTTGGCATAGGCTATGGAGCCAAACACCCTAAGATGACTCACACTGGGCTTGTGAGTACTCCAGGCTTCATATGGTGTCTTTGTATCAAGACTCTTCGTCGGACACCTATTGAGCAGATAGACTGCACATAACACTGCTTCTGCCCAAAAACTCTTGGACACATTCTTATCCTTTAACATGCTTCTAGTCATGTTAAGGATTGTGCGGTTCTTTCTTTCGGCTACACCATTCAACTGGGGAGTGTATGATAGTGTGAACTGTTTCTGAATTCCTTGTTGTCTAAGGAATTCTAGGAAAGTTTCGTCTTTGTACTCTTCTTCTTGGTCTGACCGGAGTGACTTGATGCGGAAGCCACTCTGTTTCTCCACAAGAGTTTTGAACTCTTTGAACTTATCGAATACCTCTGACTTCCTTTCAAGAAGTAGACCCAGGTCTTCCTACTGTAGTCGTCGATGAAGGTGAGGAAGTATCGATTCTGTCCATTCAAAAATGGTCTTAATGGACCACACACATCTGTGTGTATTAGCTGGAGCGGCATGGTTGATCTCCAGTCGGCTTGCTTTCCAAAGCTGTTTCTGTGTTGCTTACTCAAAATACAGCTTTCACATATCACATTTGGATAATGGATATTTGGTAAGCCCTTCACCATCTTCTTGCTTCCCAATTGTTTCAAACTTTCAAAGTTTAGATGCTCATACCTTAGATGTCATAGCCAGTCTTTATCTTTAATGATAGCACTCAAACACCTTGGCGTATCATGTTGGATGGCGAGTGGAAACATTCGATTCTTTGCCATTTGAACTCGAGTAACAAGCTTTCCTCGAGCATCTATTATCACCATCTGCTTATCACTGAGGCTAATTCGATAGCCTCTCTCCACGAGCTGTCCGAGACTAAGTATATTAGTCTTCATGGCTGGCACATAGTAGACGTTGGAGATGTAAGCATGATCTCCAGACTTCTGTTTGATCAAAACATCTCCTCTCCCTTGGATTGCAATTTTAGAATTATCTCCGAAAGAGATCTCCCCCTGAACTTTCTCATCAAGTTCAAAGAATAGGTTCTTTCTGCCAGTCATATGGTTGCTGGCTCCAGAATCAAGGTACCAAACGCTTTGGTCCTGGGGAGTTGAATTGTGTGCCATCAGCATCAACGACTCTCCATCTGCATGATCAGTTTCGGCAAAGGTTGGCCTCCTCGCTAACCTTTTCTTGTTGTCGCCCCCAACATTCATTGCTATAGTGTCCATACTTGTGACAATTGTAGCATTGAATGTTTCTTTTGTCTACATTCGAGCAATTATTATATCCTCCTCTTCTTCCTTGTCCTCTGCCTTGTGGGACATAGTTCTGTTGATTTCGTCCTCCTCTAGTGGGACCTCTTCTGCCTCTGCCACCTTCTCTGGAGTTAAAATTTCCAGAATTTTTTCCACGAGATCCTCGGTCTCGTCCTCTTCCTTGTTGTGACGTCCCCCCTTTGTCGTATCTATCTGTAGTGAGGGACAACTTCGTTTGGAGAGCTTGCTCCAGTGCTTTATCATCACTTCTTCTATTGACTATTTGCTCATGGGCTTGGAGTGAGCCCACAAGTTCTTCTACAGACATTGTTTCCAAGTCTTTTGTTTCTTCCAGGGTCACAGCTATATAATCATATTTTGGATCTAAAGATCGCAAAATTTTTTCACAAATTCTCTCGTCATTGAGAATCTCTCCATTTCTTCTTAATTGATTTGATACTACCATTATTCGTGTATAGTAGTCTGTAATGGATTCAGTAGACTTCATTTTGAGAGATTCGAACTCACCTCGCAATGTCTGAAGACGAATCTTTTTTACTTTATCTACACCTTTGTGTGTTCGATGAAGAGAGTCCCAAACTTCTTTAGATGTCTTTGCGGAGGCGATGATTTCGAACGTGGCCTCATCAAGGCCTTGGTAGATTATGGATTTTGCCTTGCAATCTTTCTTTCGATCGGCTCGCAAGGTCGTTCTTTGAGCTTCGGGCATAGCTGCTTCGACTTCTTTTGATGGGCTTTCTCTGTACCCATCTTCAACGATGTCCATGACATCTGGAGAACCTAAAAGGGCTCTCATTTGAATCGACCAATTGTCATAATTCTCTCGGGTCAATTTTGGAATGACCGATTGGATAGTACCGTTAGCCATCAAATTTAATATATAAAAAATAGAGAAATGGGGGCTGATTTTGGTAAATCTAATGCCACCAATAAATTCAGAAGATTGAAAAGCCTTAGGAACCGGTTTTGGTTTGCAAAGAACCGGTCTAAAAATCACCGAACCGGCTATAGGAAAATTCTGGTGAATTTTTAAACTAACCGGTTTAACTTAACGGCCGCTTAACGGCGTTAATTTTTCCGTTATGCCACGTGGCGTTTTGTGTGAGTGCCGCGTGTCCGCTTCTGGAGGCGGGTCGGATGCGGGTCAAGTCTCAGGCACGGATCCGGGTTGCTGGTCGCTGGGCCGGGTTGCGGGTCGATGTCCGGGTCGGATCTCGCCAATTGGGCGAAGAAGACGCGTGCGGGAGCATGAGTCGTGTGTCGCCGTCTGCCGGAGTCTTCGTCGGCGCGTGCAGCGCGTGGTAAGAGCACTGTCTTCGTGGGAGGCGCGTGGGAGAGCGTGTAGTGTTCTCCGGTGTCCGTTTGAGACGTGGTTTTCACCGTTGGAATCTTCTTGGATGGAATTTCAAAATGATAGGCTCAATTTGAATTTTGAGCAACTTCAAAACTGGGAGAAAATCGGATTTCTCCTTTGTTTGCCTCTGTTTAGCGAATTCCGGCGTACCTAGATGCTCTGATACCACTGATGGGTGGAGAGGAACACTCAGTTACTGGATGTGACTGAAATTCAGTGAGGATAAATACCAAACAAGTTTATTTCAATCTGAAAATAATACAAAGGAATTCAAACAAACAGAATCTCTCGCTCACTCACTGGCTTTCAACTCTCAACACACCACACTTACAATGCACACAAACTCACCTATTTATAGCAATTACAGAAACCAAATAATCAACAATGGTGGGAATTTAAATTTCATTATTGTGGCTGGTTTGGTAAGGTTGGTGGCCAAATCTTGCTTAACTTCAATGGAGGTGGGCTGCCGGTTGATGAAGCTTCTGCAGTCAAATTTTTGCTGCCACCGTCCCACTGTTCTCAAGTTTAATCTTCAACATTTTTCTAGAAATCTATCATAACCTAAAAATCTATCATACCCTAAAAATATCTCACTTCTATTTATTTTTTGTAGTCTGAATTCCTATCAGAATAGTATTATTCAAGTGAAAATTTCTTCCTATTAGGGTTTTGTCTGTGTCATGCATGTTGGTTTTGGTGTAGGAATTCAATGCTCTCATGCTATAAGTACTCGTTCATTATGAAAAAGTTTTGATATAAGGAATGTAGAACATATTTATATTGAATTTTTTAAGTATCTAAGCTCTTTACCCTCTTAGCTATCTCTCGTACCTTAAATTACTCACTTTTGAGAGAAACATCAAAACTTTTGTGTTATGATCTTATTATCCTTTGAAAGTTATTTGTTGTGCTTTAATTTATAAATCATTCATTGTGAAGAAATTTATCTTGTAAGTATTTTTGTAATTGATTGTCTTGTCTCTGAAAAATAAGAGGTTTTTTTATTTCACTGTCTCCAGAGAAAACAAAGGTTGTAAGTGGTTGTCTTAATTTTCAAAAAATAAGAAGTTAGTGTAATCTCAAGGTGATTTACATTGAGAGAAAGTAGAAAAGACCAACAAAAAAAAAAAAATTGCGATTTCTTTTCTCTCGACTCCTTTGATTTTTTTTTTTTTTTTTTGATTACATAGGAATTCCAGGCACCAACAAGCCTTTCAGACCCCTTGATGCGACACCAAACTTACGGATCAGCATCTTCCGCCCTCAGGTCTCGCTAATCAGAGTAAAGTCCAAATGCAGACACGACTTCCGTCCATTAGTTAGACGTTCAGTCAAGCTGACTCTTGGGACATATTTCCATTACCATCCACAGTCATCGCTGGACCACAAAGAACTCTAACTATTCACGGTCCTCGTTGGCTCACAGAGCGAACTCTCACCGCCCACCGTCCCCGCTGTCTCACAGAGTAAACTCTCACCATCCACATGCACCGCTAGTTCCGTGAGCGTATCTACTTGAAATTGAACCCTCGATACTCTTTCTTATGTGTTGATGTCTTTCTATCGCACTATGGCCGTGGGGGCACTCCTTTGATCTTATTGCTTTTATATTTGTGTGTTTGCTCAGTTTGTTTAAGTTACTTTAAATTTGGTAACCAAATACTTTAATTTTCATTAAATCTAATTATTTCATCCCTTAAATTATCACTTGGCCCAGCACTTTGTACATTTCTAAAGAAATCATGTAAGGTGAACAAAAGAAAAGTACAGACATCTCATTTATATGAATGAAATTTCCAAAACTATCGTTTTATGAAAATATTTTTTGCTATTCCAAGCAAACACTCCTTAATTTATTGTAAAAACCCATCAAATCAAAATCAATACTTATTGGGATTTATCAATTTCCAAATTAGATATAGGAGCGGTATAAATTATCTTAACTAGAACATATTTAACTTCCCATAGATTCCATTTATAAAAGCTCTAAGAAATATTATTACCTAAATTTAGAAATATAGAGTTTAAAATTTTGATTTAAATTGAGGTAAATTTAGACTAACTATAATATAAAATTATATTAAATTTATATAAATTTAAACTTTAAAATCTACATTGACGAAAACTATTTTAATAAAAATTTCTTTTACTCGTGAGATAAATCAAACCCACGACCTCGTGTAAGAGTACAGCACTTCACAGAACCTTTTATTGGATTTTGGTACAATTTTTCCATAACAAAACAGTCTCATGGAGGATAAGTTTGTTTGCAAAAATAAAGAAAAAAAAAAATTAATGTTTATTTTATAAAAATGATTGAAATTTAGAAAGATGTTTTATTAATTCTTTATTTATGTATGTATCCTACTAACTGTTATTATTTTTCTGTAAAATAAATATACGGCCTCCTCAAAATAAGTCTGTGTAAAATCCCAACTGGCCACCGATCTGAAAATGAAGGGAAGACCCATGCATGGCTTAAGGCTAAGTTGGTATTCTATTTTACTTTATATTGCAACACAATTTTTAAAATTATCAGTCTTATATTATAATTATTTTATTTCAAAAATACATAATTTACAAAATGATAATATATTCAGTATCAGTAGCAGTCTCAGCCAAGTGATCAGACTCCCCATGCTCAATCTTACATTTCCATCACTTTCTATTACCATCTCAAATCTCAAAGCTGTCCCTCAAAACAAAACTTAGCTTGCATTATAAAGAAAAAATAAGGAAGAAAACAATTTTCAAATTGATAGATAAAGAAGAACATACATCAGATTGCAGAGAAGCAGAGGCTGGCCCCGTTGGTGAAATTGAACGAGTACCCCTCTCTCTCTCTCTCTCTGTTTGGAGACTGAATTTTATCCGCCGCCAAGCCCAAAGTTTGTCTTGTATATTGGCGGTGGCATTAAATGAGGAGATGTAATCAGCAATCTTCCATTCCAATTTTCATCATTACACAGATTTCTTATCCCCACAAGTGAAACGATTCGAAAACCCACCCACCCTCGCAGTACACCCCCTGCGCCCTGCGCCCTACGCCCTACGCCCTACCCTACAAACCCACCTCCGCCCTACCCCCGCATCTCTACCGTCCGATTCCTCACCAAAACACCTTCGCCCCCGTACCCTCCACTGCTCCTCTCTCTGCCATATACCCCTTCCCATTTGTATGCATACCCTTTGCCGTGCGCTACCCTTCTTTTCCTTAATCCCCTACGATCTCTCTCTCTCTCTCTCTCTCTCTCTCTCTCTCTGTTAGTTCCGTCCATGTCCATGAGAACTTATCCTTCGGTGCCCAACTCAGGCCTTAGAGGGTCTAAATCCTTGAACCCAGAAGCCGCACCCTTCGCCCCTCTTCATCATCAAACCACCAATGGCTATCTTACTACTACTACTACTACTACTACTACTACTATTCCTCAGAAGCAGTACACGTGCCTTCCTCGCCAAATCTACCACCGCCACCACTACAATCCTCCTGTGGCCCAGCTGACGCTTCTGCCGGCGCCGGCTCTGGCGCTGCGGTCCTCATCTGACAGCTGCGGCTACCAATTGGTGTATTCGGACATAGTATGCTACAACATGCAGGACCAACCGCAGGTTCTAATTGATCAGGGTGGTTCTGCGGCTAGCTGCAAGTTGAGCGGTGGGTTCAGGACGCCGATTGCCGGCGCGGACGCAGGCGGTGGCGCGAAGGATGAAAAGAGGGAGGAGGGTTTTGATCATGCGGTTAGGGAAAAAGTGGGGGAGGGTGGTGGGAAGGCGCGTAGGGTTAAAGTTTCAACGAAGAGATGTGGGGGTAGAAATGGAATAAGGAGGCAGGCGGAGAGATATGGAGGTGGGGGTGGTTCTGTGTCGGCGGCGCTTTGGAGACCTAAGTGGTGCGAGAAGAAGGCAGGAGGTGGCGAAGGTGCCCTAGAAGGTTTTGATGACGACGGCGACGACGAAGATCATCAACTGTTTTTTCGTGGGAAGACGACAGTCATGATCAAGAACATCCCTAATCGGTTAAAGTATCTCTCTCTCTCTATCGGTTTATGTTTTAACAGGACTTTGTGGGTTTATGTTTTAACAGTGATGTGCAACATCGTTAACTGATTAATTTTGTCATTTTACTGCATTTATGATTATTGGAAAGAAAAAAAGAAAAATAGGCAAGCCCTGTGACGAGTGATCCATGACTATGTAATGTATCTTAATGGCTTTCCTCTCTGGTCTGCTGGTCTGCTAGTGATGGGAAGGCATAAGTAACAACAGGAGTGGGAGTCTTTCTTTGACTGTTAACCTGGGACGACGGGAAAAGCATGTAAGAGGAAAGCGTTGGGATCGACCAGTGGCCTGGTCTCTCTTTGGCTCTCTGTCTCTGTTTTTTAATCCCTGGGTAGTGTGTACCCACCCAATTGCACCACAACAATCCCTTTTGGCAGAAAAAGTAACTGATAATGTTTGTCGGACATGAAATAGTGATCATGTTATGCGTGCATGCATATGGAATTATGGATGGTACATACACATGCATCCATATCATTCATTAGATGCATATGTATAGACATATTGTATATGTTAAATATGGTTTGATATATAATAATGGAATGGAGCATGCAGGAGGGGAGATCTGGTGGAATTGCTGGACAAGCACTGCCAGGAGGAGAACCAGAAGGGGCGGAGGCAGTCCGGTCAGGTTCCCTCCGCCTACGATTTCGTCTACCTCCCCTTTGATTTCCGGTACTATAATTATCTATATATTTTTGTAAATATAGTAGTCATTTGTCTCATAGTTAATTAATCATACCTCTTGCCATTAACCCTCAGCCTACATGGCTTACAATATATATGTGAATAAATGGGTGGGTTAATTTCAGAACAGGGTCGAATCTGGGGTACGCGTTTGTGAACTTCACGAGCGATGCCGGTGCATTGAGGATCTGCAACTTCCTCCATAGACACAAGTGGGAAGTTCACAACACCAAGAAAGTGTGCAAGGTCACTTGTGCCAGAATCCAGGTAATTATTTCATTTATTTATTTCCTACCATAATATATGGATGAATGAACATCGAATGAGTTGAGCGTGTATATAAACAAACCAAACAAGTCAGGGAGTGGAGGCATTAAAGGGGCATTTTCAGAACTCGAATTTCCCCTGCGACAAGGAAGAATTTCTGCCGGTGGCGTACTCGCCTGCGCGCGATGGCCTCAGCAACACCAGCACTGCTGCTACTGCTTCTACAGAAAATGCAACCATCATCGGCAGATGCGTCGGTTCTCTCAGAAGATCCTCGCTTGTCAATTCCCTTAGACACTGAAACGACAGCGCTGCTGCGTGCCCCTTCGTTTCCCTAACTCCCTCCCTCTCCCTCTCCCTCTCCCTCTCCCTCTCCCTCTCTCTCAAAAGCATAGGTATAGCTAGTTGTGTAATGATGTAAGGGGAGTTGAAGGGCCTTTGGGGTTTTGTGAAGTAATATAGTATGAGCCTGTGTTTTCATTGTCTCCCCAGGTGGTTGAAATCTGCAGGGGTGAAATGGAAACATGGGGTTTTAATTTCTTCAGGGCTTGGCTGTTTTTAGTTTTTTTCGGTTGAAATCTTATTTTTGTATATTGAGGAGGCAGTGTAAGGTGTTTTTTCACCTTTCAATGCTTGGCTTGCTAGTTTTTACATCCAGCTTTGCCTTAACTTATCCTGCGCATCACCTAATTTAATTTAAAGGAAAAAAAATATTCTTTGGGGTTGAAAGACAAGTTTAACAAGATGAATGTGATTCATGTTTATCGTGTAACATTAGCAATTTTTTTAAAAAATAAAATAAAAATGAACGCAGTATAAATTTTAGATGAAAGAAATTTTATTATAATGTATTAACTTTGCTATACATGCTGTACTGGAGATGCATTATGTTAGCCAGCATATTTCAGGATCCAATATACAGTTTATTATTTTTTATCTTTATTAGAAATGGGAAACAGGGAGAAAACTTTGCTACAACTAAAAATTTTGTTATGTAATATAAGATAATGTGACCCATCTTTGCATGGTTCATAATGAAAATATAATAATCTAATTTTCTTGGATTATCAATTTATATCATATAATATGGGAATTTGATTATCTTATTATATTATAGGTGAGCCAAAAGTATGAAAAAGTTGTATAGGTGAGATCGTGAGTGGATGGAAGATATGAGCTTGGTGTTGTGTTTGGATAGTATGTATTTTTGGGTTATAAGAAAGGTAGGTGCAAGTTAGGTGATACAAATAAATGGGTGATTGAGGACATGCCTTTTGGTGATAGTCATGGACAGTGAATTCAGGTGAAGGAAGAAAAATAAATGATAAAAGATTGTAGTAGTAACAATTATATTTCAAGTGGAGTTAGGAACTTAGGGTAGAAATGTGGGAAGTTCTATTTTGGGTTAACAATATCATGGTTTGAATAAGCATGTGTCGCAGGTGGGGCAACATACTCAGGGCAGAGATGATGTTCATATTGTAGTGAGTTTTCAGCTCGGGAGTTCAACAGGATCATGATGGACTCGTGTACTATCAGACTACTATTCAGGTGTGTGAGTTGATAAGACTTTCAGTGTGGAAGAGGGTGATAGGATGTCGTGGAGTGATGTATCTATTGTGTGTGAATGACATGTTATTTGGTTGGAAAGGCTTTGATCGAGATTAATTAGTTGAATGCTCTGTTGGAAGGTTTTGACATGAATGTGTTGGGTACGAGGTTTGTTGATTCATTTGAATAAAATTGCAGGGAGATTGATGTTATCTTAGGGTGGTTTTGTAGACAGGGTTGGAGATTGGTGTTATCTCAATGTGGCTTTGTGGATAGAGTTACAAGGAGATTGATGTTATCTCAAAGTGGTTTTATGGATGAAATTGCGGGGAGACTTTTATTTGTTGTCTTAGGGGAGTTCTATGGAGAATATATATGGAATATCTACCGCTCGATATCCAAGAACTAGCTGTGATGTTCGAGATATGTCAAAGGTTCTCCATGATTGTATAATGAGGTGTTTTAACAGGCAACAGAGTGGATTGTTAGCAGTTAGTTTTTTTGAAAACTATGCAGGGGATTTTGGTAATATAAGATTTGCAGTAGCTTTTGTATTTACTGTTATGAGATAGTCTTATTGGAAGCTAGTACGCCTCGAACTTGCCAAGTGGGTCTTGGGGTGTAATGTGATCCAATCACCTGTGTTTGATACCATAACTTCAATCACGCAACGTAAAAATAAATTAACATCTTCAATAATATGTTAGAGTTTTATTTTAAACATTCTAAAAATTTCCCAACATCCAGTATTCATATATATTCTAGAAAACTAAAACATAAACCTAAAAATACATCCAAAATTTGTACTCTCTCACGAAAATACTATGCCAACACCCAACCCCGAGCTCGCTAAGTTCGATCAAGCGGAGCTCTTGAAAAAGATAAAATTCATATCAGGTGAAACACATTTCAGTAAGTCGGAATAGATTAATACCAGTGTGTGACTATCATGAGATTTGTGTATAAAATATAATCATCATTTACAAATTAATCCACAATTATGAAATCATTTTCTGTCCCTACTCACACACATGCAGCGTATTTTATTAACAAAAGTTTCCCAAGAATTAGGGTAGTTACCCGCCCATACAAGTAACATCCCTCTATTCTGATACTTTATGCAACGGGGTATGATTACAATTGAAGCTCATCAGGGCACTCATCTTACTCGGTAACCCCTCAAGTGGATAGTTTGTCTCGTATTCACACATATTCAAACAATTATTTATTAGCGGATGTTCCCGAGGATAGGGAAGATTATTCGTCCATACAAGTAATTTCCCTTTGTCCTAATACATTACAACTCAGTATAACTACATCTGATACTTATCAGAGCACTCGCCTTTCTCAGCAAGCCCTCGAGCGGAGAGTTTACCTCACCCCAAATATATATAATACTACTACATATAATACATTTAATACTACAATTCACATTCATTGAGATTGAGGCGTTAACGTATCGCCGTACCTTAATCTAGTCATACACATTGGGCACTAGCTGAGAGACGTTACATATCGCCGTCCCTCACAGCAAGCCCTCAAACTAAATCTTGAGAATCAGGGCGTTACGTCTCGCCATCCTCCTTTGCCTTTCATAGTAATCGTCATCGAGATCTTACGTATCGTCGTCCCTCGAGACCTTTTTCTATAATCATCACATAAATCTCACTTCCACATTTCACATTCACATTTCACTATCTCTGTATTCTTGGTCTGCATTAATATATTTTGTTCTCATTTTATTCACTGGTTAAATTAACAATTATGCATTTAGAACTCACTACCAGATGGATAACACACTGTCATGCTTCCCCCATGATGGGTTGTGCGGTTCGAAGGCTGGACTTAACCTTGGTCGGCTCACCAGAGTTAAATAAAAAAAAAAAAAACTCTTCAGTCTATAACTCAGATTGACTTTCTCACACTGGTCCGGACTCCAGGGAAAACTCCACAGCACAATCGACTAGGGGTGAGCATAATTCGGTGAAAACCGAATTAACCGGTCGAAATTGGCCGGTTCGGTTCGAGTAAAAATCCCGGTTCGATCGGTTCGGTTATAATTCTACAAAATTTCGGTTAATTGGTTTCAGTTCGGTTAAGGGTAAAAAAAATTTCGGTTAACCGATTAACCGAATTTCTAATTAATTAGATTTTAAATATAATTTATGAATATAAATTTTGCTTATGCAAGTGCATTAAGGAGTTTAATTAACCTATTTGGATTCTTTGTTCTATGGTAAAATATTATTTTAATTAATAAAATTAATAAATAAGGTATTTAATTAAGCTGGATTTGGCTTTAAAAAAAATTTATAATTGTATTATATTTCTAGCAATTAATTTTAAATGATTTCGGTTAAAATCAATTAACCGAATTACTCGAATGGGCAATTCGGTCGGGGTTGGTTCAATGTCCTTCGTCAATTCGGTCGGTTCGGTTAATGGTATTATTTAACCGAATTTTTCGGTTAATTCGGTTAATTACTCGAATTTAACTTAACCGACCGTTTGCTCACCCCTACAATCGACCATTCTATCTTCACACTCTCCACGAGACGTGTGGGTGCACTAGCTCTTCAGAAATAATGCGCAACATTACTATATATAACACGAAACCACAATCCATCGGAGTTTTCAAACCATAATTTGCAATTTGACATTCACATTCAACTTTGATTCAACAATCACACAATAAATATTCTTAACGCATTTAAGTATTTTCAGCATCTCATAAATATATATATATATATATATATATATATATATAAAATAATTTATTACAATATATTCTTTTAACTCATACCACACGATTTAGAATAATACACATATTTATACATTTACTAAAAATACGCCAACCCACATTCATCATTCACATTACTGAAAATACACATTTAATTATCTTCACAATTATTCAGAAAATTCATTATTTTCATCATTCTAGTTTCGCAAATAATAATTAATAACACAACCCCAGGCTCAAAATCACAATTCAAACAGTTGGCTTTTCTAAAACTCGCATAATAAACATATACTTGCATATATTATTTTTCATTTTAACTGAGAAATTCACAAAATTATTGGCTTAATCTATTCCCATTACCCAACAGGGATCTCAAAATGATGTCTGCGGTGCTCACCTGAATCCTGATTCAGTAACCCTAGTTTAATCAAATCAATCCCAATTAAAATACTATCTTAATATTTCCTAAACTCATAAACTTCAAATAAATAAATAATTTTTAAAAAACTACAAATTTGCTTAATTCGCTAAATCTTACCCTAACCTTAGAGTGGTGCCTAAAAAGCTCAATTCAAAAATATGCTCTGTTAGACTTGTAGAGAAACGTTCATAGAACTACGTGGTGGTTTCAGATTGTCAGTTAGGCTGAAAATTTGAGAGAAATTGAGGAGAAAGAGTGAGTTTACCTTATCTAAGGAGTGGTGCCTATGACGCTTTTATGAAAAATCTATTTTGGTAGAAATGTCGGTAGCGGATAATGGAACCTAACGGTATTTTCGTTTCAATCGACACCTGTTTGGCCGAAAAAATCAAGGAGAGAGGGAGAAGAGACGAAGAGTGAAAGAGAGCACATGGACGTCTCTGTCTCTCAAATTAAAATTCAGCAAGAAGCTTAATCAAGCTTCCTATTACTAACTTTGTTATATATTATAATAATATTATATTATTTACCTATATATATATATATATATATATATAACTATCATATTACTTAAATAATTTAATTTAATAATATGAAATTAGGAATAACTTCCCAAGAGAAGGAGTGAATTGACTTTTAAAAAAAAAATTTAATTCCTTTTAGAATTTTTAAACTTATTTTATTTCTTTTAACCAATTTGTGACTTATTTGTTTAATTTGTTAAGCACTCAAAAACTTAGTTTTTTTATTTAATCTTTAACGATACAAACATCCAATTATTCAACCAAACCAATCAACTATAATTAGAAAACAAACAAACAAGCCAATGCACAATACTTATGTAATATAAAAACTCAAGATGGTTGGTTGTTTATATTACCCAAATTTGAATCAAGCTCTGTAGTGAATGAGAATTTATGCTTGCTGATGTAAAGTCCTGTATAGATGAATCCAATTACTCTTTCCAAATATTTAGAATTTAAATAAACTCTTGGTAAATTTATCTTTGGGATGTTAACCAAGTAACGTACTCCCGCATGGTTTCCGCAAGATTTGGTGTAACCAACGTACTCCCTTTTGGTTTCCGCAACCCAAATCAAAATTAAACTTTAAGTTTATTTGATTTCAAAATATACGTAATTTATATGATTTTTAAATTTAAACCATCCACGCAATTTAAATATGCACTGAAAATAAAGAATAGGGAAAGAGAGAGTGAGACGGGGATTTTTACGAGGTTCGACTTATACCCAGCCTACGTCCTCGCCTTTCGCAAACCACCAAAGGATTCACTAAACCTGTTTCGTTGACGGGTGGAACAAAACTTTTACAAGCGATACCCCACGCTCAAACACTAATTTACTAGGCTAGAGCCCGTTACTCCAAACGATGTCCTCTCATTCGGTCACTCCTTTAGGCTAGAGCCCGCCTCTCTAAGCAATGTCCCCTTACTTAGTTAACAATCCAAACAATCCTTGAAACGTCAAAGAATTACAAAAAACACAAGATAAGATCTGCGTACAAGTATACTCTCTCAAAGAGCAAGTTAGTACAATTTCAGCACTATATACTTGAATGTAAAATATCAATATGAAATACAATGAAGTTCAAGTGTAGAATTCACCAATATCCTTCTTAGAAAATGATTAGTAGTAGAAATTCAAAGGAAGAAGGATCAGCACTTCAGAATATCTTAGCAAAAGAGTTTTACAATGAGTGAACAAGAGAGCTTTGTAAGAACAAAAGTGCTTTCAGCTTTACAAATAAAATTTTCAATTCTTGGATATATTTTGATTTGCAAAACCATGTATTTATAGGTTTTCAAACTTATTTTCATGTTACAAAAGTTTCCTTAGAGAGTTTCCCAAGTTGTTAGAAAATTTGGAGCTCAAAACGGTTATATTTTAAAATATTAGAATTTAAAAATTTGCCCGTTGAACAATGTTCAAATGTCTGAGGATTCGAGGTCAGACGTCTAAAATTCC
This sequence comes from Malania oleifera, assembly GCF_029873635.1. NCBI lineage: Eukaryota > Viridiplantae > Streptophyta > Magnoliopsida > Santalales > Ximeniaceae > Malania > Malania oleifera. The sequence continues at coordinate 23,931,080 of NC_080424.1, read as the reverse complement.
TGAAACCCTTTAAAAATAGAACTAGATACAGGGTCAGATGTTTGAAGACAGGGTTCAGACGTCTGAGGTTCCAGGTTCAGATGTCTGAAGTTGCGAATTCAGACGTCTGAACTACTACTGCTTCTTTCTGTTTTGTTCAATAAAATCTTCAGACGTCTGCACTAATCTTCAGATGTTTGAACATAAAATTAAGTCATCTGAAGTTGCCACTTCAGATATTTGAACTGAAAAGTTTAGTCATCTAAACTACCAATAAAATATTTTTCTTTAAAAAAATTGATTTGCTCTCTTATGATTTATACAAGACTTATTTCAGAATTCTTAAATAGGTCTTTGAGTCCCCATAATCTCTTGAAAGAGCTTCAAAATATTTCAAATGATATTTTAAACATTAAAGCACTTACATAAAGACTTATAAAACTTTTCTCATTCTAGGTTCTTGAGTCTTCATGCTTTATCTTTGGATTGAGTCCATATTTTCTTCAAGCTTCCATATTCTTTGAGCTTTCTCACTTTGCCTTTCTTTGACTCTTTTGACTTTAATATTCCTTGGCTTTCAACAATTCATTCATGTCCTCATAATCTTCAAGGTTTAATATATCATTTTTAAATCCATGCTTTGACTCATTTAAACTTTATTTGATCTTTGTGAACACATTGACCTTGCTTTCTCATATATGAGCCCTGAAATATCATTACTCACATAAATACATTAAATTTCACTTGTTTGTTAGCATCAAAACAAGATAACAAGATTTTAAGCCTTGTAAGACCAACAATCTCCCCCTTTTTGATGATGACAAATAAGGAGCAAAAATGTGAGTAAACCTTAAAAAAGCTCCACCTTTCAATAAGCTTCATTTTAATAAAATCAATATTAATTTTATCAATCATGCTCATAACTTTCTTTTGGTTTTACAAGCCTTTTCAATCAATATTAAATACTTAAATACTTCTTTTGAATAGATATTATGCTCATGCTCAATTATGCTCAATTTTTGTTTCAGAACTTCTTCCTCTTTTGACATCAATCAAAAAGAAAAGAAATGATTTAAATTTTGTAAGAATCCGAACTGTGATAATAGAGCAGGTTCGTCGATGAAGCTGGATTTCGTTGACGAGGCCTTTGTTATTCTTGTCGACGAAATTCAGAGCCTCGTCGACGAGAAAAAGCCAAGGGGTTCAGGGAAATTTAAATATCAGGGTTCGTTGACGAAATCGCTGCCTCGTCGACGAAATCCTTGAAGACCTCATCGACGAGGAGACCAATTCGTCGACGAAGCCTCTTAGGTCAAGGGTCTTTATAAGGACATTTTGGGATTACTTTGGGACTAAGTTTTCCCAAAAGCTCTCTCTCTCTCTCTCTCTCTCTCTCTCTCTCTCTCTCTCTCTCTCTATTTTTCTTTGTCGTTCGTTGCCGGATTCATAAATCCAACGATACTGCGAGGATCAGTGAAGGAATCTCTATGTTTCTACTGAATCGGAATCTCGTTTCGCAGATTTTCGGGTTTCGGGCTAAAATCGAGGTAAGGCTCGATTTTCATTTCTGATTCAATATATGTGTAGTAGTATGGATTGTAAGCATGTACTGTACTGTGGTTTGTAGATTTTGGAGTCTCGGTTCATAGTTTTGAGGACCGTAGAGTTCGTAATTGGATTTCGGGTTAAGGAAAGGGGATTCTGTTTATATCAGCCAATTTTTGAAATCAGGATCAGTAAGCCTGTATGCTATGATCATATGTATGTTTTGGCTACTTATTTGGGGAAATCTATCAGGTAAAAATGCAGGATTTTCGGATTACAGTTTCAGAAAAATTGAGAATTTCGGGTATCATCTCTATTTTGTTTGAAAATATGTTGGCTGTGTTAAAATTGTATTATTGAGGTGATCGTAATCCATTTTTGCATAAACTATATACTTGAAATTGTAAATGGTATGATTTGCCGTAAACCAAGTAAGTGTGGTATGTATGAATGTATGTATTTGTTCCAGATATTTGTAAAACAATTATGTGGCGGCTAATTACCGTATGCTGAAATGTATAGGGACGTGAGTTCCAAAATGATTCCAGGTTTTGTGAAATCGGTTAGGGGCGGCTAATTACCGTACGCCGAGAGTGACCGGCTCTATATCCGAGGGTGTGAAATATCACCAGTCTAATTCCCGTTGGTCGCCGAAGTGGTGTGAGCTATATGCTAGATCGTATGTTGCAATGGATTCACTATTGGGCCTAGGTCGTTGCAGCATAGTTGTGTATATGACAATGTAATCGTGGTGAGACTAGGTGACCTTGTGTAGTTGCATATGTAGCAATGGATTCACTATTGGGTCTGAGTCGTAAATCTTTGTAGTTGCATATGACAATGTAATCGCTGTGAGACTAGGTGACCTTTATGTAGTTGCAAATGAAGCAATGGATTCACCATTGGGCCTTGATCGTCGCAGCGTAGTTGCGTGTGTAGCAATGTAATCGCTGTGAGACTAGGTGACCTGGTGTAGTTGCGAACTAGTGTGACGACACTGACCGTATATATGTATGTATGTATGTATGTATGTATGTATGTTGGGTATCATATGAACTGGAATGGTTTCTGGAAATACTAGAATTGTATGGAATTGTATGAAACTGTACGAATTGTTTCAAATTATATCGTATGTATAGTGTTATGAAGTATGTAAAATGACACTGGTATGCCACACACTAATATAAATTGTTTTCTTCCTTACTGAGAGATGTCTCACCCCGAATGTACGTACAATGTTCTTCAGGTCCTTCAGGTAGCAGTAAGTAGCATCCTAACATCTGGGAGCAGGGGTGTCGTAGCTACTACTAGTACCTTTTAGGTACGAGTTTTGGTATCCAGGTTGTCGGGATAGTTTTGTAGACACCTGAGCATGTTTTGTATTGTGGGTATGTTATCCTAGTTTGTATAGACTCTGGTATGATACTGGTTGTGTATAAAAAATTGTATTCCGCTGCGTATTTTGGATGAGTATGGATGATTGTATGTATGTTGTCGGCATCTGTTCACCCCACGGGGTCGGACCCTCTTTTCATGTTGTATCTTGTATGTTTTAATTGATACAAAGACAGGTTAGGTTACTTAATTCACCACCTAGGACCCACCTGCGAGTTCGGGGCATGAAAAATTCAAATACAAATCATTTTAAGCATATCAATAACCATGTATTCCAAACATATGTACACACTCAAGTTATTGTTTTTCAATATAGCATGTGTAGTGTGTAGCTCACAATATTTATTCAAGATACCAGCTGATATTAATTTGATGGTTTTTATGATACCAATTTAAAATTTAAAATTTAATTCATGATATCAATTGATTAATGATAATGACACTCCCCTTGAATTCAATACATTCAGTTTTGTTATTAATTTTGCTTTTATCATTCCATGTAAAATATTGAATCATATCATGTATCAAATATCAATATCAAGTTAAAATCATCAATGTCACATCATGCTCATAAATAATTTGACTTTGTGATACCAAGTGAGCTTTTAGATTTGATATCTATTGAAATTTTTAATATGTGAAACCAAAAATACTTTATAAATACCAAAGCTTAATATCACATAATGTATAGTTCATGGATATTAATATAACTACTATATCTTTCATAGCTCATAGATAAAAAACAGTATGTTTATCCATGTGATTCATTTAAAATCATGCATGTTCAAGAATTATCCTTATATCAAAAATTTATGCTTAAGCTCAATAATTTTCATTCTCAATTTTCAACATAGTGAATCATACTTTTCAATATAAATCAAGTCAAGTTACTTAATACACATGTAACATATAGCATATCAACACATCACATGTAGGCAAGTAAGCATGTAGCATGTAACATCAAGGTGTTTCTATAATAAGTTTAGATTTGATATTTTCTTTATATTTTCTTGAGTTAAGCCTTATAAAAAGTAATCCTATGATTTTGACCAACAATGTCATTCTCTATTTTATATATGTGTGAAGTCATTATTTCATTTTTGGTATCCATATTTTCTTAGGTCCAGAGGATTTTTCAAGGGAGGTTTCTTTTATTTTCCATACTTGTTTGATTTTAACACCTTTCCTCTTAAATGGACATTCAAACTTTATATGCTCATTTTTCTTGCATTGATAGTATATGGTATTTGTGTAGGCATTAGAAGATGTGCACAAATATAGTCTTTGGATTCTTTCGAGAAATATCCCATGTAAGAATTCTTCTTCATTTTATTTTCAATTCCATTGAAACCAATGCCTTCTTTATTTAGAGACATTCTTTGTAAGTCAATCTTTTTATCAAGGTTTTCCTTTCCTTTTGTGAAGTTGTAAATAATTTTATCCTTATCTTTGATTTGATTCTTGAGATCATTTAACTCTATGTCTTTCTTGTTATCAACATTCTTTAATAATTTCTCTAATTCTAGAGATAATTTTCTGATTCTATCATCTAATTTAGAAATATACATATCTTTCTCATATACGGTAGGGGATGAGGATCGAAAGTCTTTTATCATTTGGTCATTCTTGCTTTCTAGTTTCTCAATTTTCAAGTTATTTTCTTTTTCAGTAAGATTTTTGGATTCTATTTCTTTCATTGCTGATTCATACTTATGTTCTAATTGCTTGAGTTTTGAGTCTTTATCTCTTTCAGCATTCTTTAAGAATTCTAACTTTTTCATTCAACTTTCATTCTTATTCTTCAATGAGGTGTTTTGTTTATTTGCTTTCATCAGCATCTTATGTACTTTGAATAGATCATTTTGAAGTTCACCATAAGATGACATACCCTCATCACTTGATTCATCACTACAAGAATTATTTGAAAATTTAGTTGAGGAGCTTTCTTCGTTATCCCATGCCATAAAGCACGTGTAAGCAACCTCTTGATCACTTATTTCATTCTCTAAACTACTTGTACTATCCCAAGTAGTGGTTTTCATGACTTTCTTGTTTTTCTTTTTAGACTCTTTCTTTAATAGTGGACATTCCGATTTTAAATGTCTAGCTTTATTGCAATTATAACATTTAGATGTTTTATTCCTTGATTTCTTTTTGCTAACTTCTTCTTCTTTTTCTTCTTTTGATTCGAAGTCTTGATTTCTTCTTTTAAATTTGTTTCTCCTTCTTAGTATCCTTACTAGCTTTTTAGATATGAAGGCTTCTTCATCTTCATTCATTTCACTACTTGAGTTTTCTTCTAAGGATTTAAAGACTATTTTTTCTGGGGCTTTGGTTTTCCCACTCTTTTCATTCATTGTCATTTCATATGTGAGAAGAGAACCTATAAGCTCATCTAAGGAAGTGCTTTTTAAATTTCTTCCTTTGGTTATAGCAGTGGCTTTTGGTTCCCATACGGAGGGAAGCTCTCTAAGAATTTTCCTTATCATTTCATAAGTAGTGTAGGTTTTTCCTAGTACATTTAAGGAATTGATTATGTGAGTGAACCTAGTAAACATATTTGTAATTGATTCATCCGAGTTCATCTTAAAGGTTTCATACTTGCTTGTGAGCATATCAACCCTATTATCCCTAACATCCGTTGTTCCTTCATAAGTAACTTCTAGCTTATCCTATATTTCCTTAACTGATTTACAAGTCATTACTCGATTAAATTCATTAGCATCCAAGGCATAATATAAAACATTTATAGCACTTGAATTTGTTTGGAGCATTTTATAATCTTGATCAGTCGTATCTTTCTTCTTTTTTGGAATTTATTTTCCATCTACTATCTTAGTGGGAATTTGATCTCCATCTATAACAACTTCCCATACTTTCCAATTCATCGTTTGGAGATAGATTTGCATTCTATTTTTTCAAAACGTGTACTTCAAACCACAAAAAATAGGAGGCCTAGTTGAAGATTGTCCCTCTCCAAAAAGAGCTACGCCTAAGTTAGCAATTACGATCTTTTTATAGCTTCTAGTTAAGAGTTGCTATAACCCCTCTCTGATACCAATTGAAATTAGGAATAGCTTCCCAAGAGGGGGGGTGAATTGGCTTTTAAAAATTTCTTTTAATTCCTTTTAGAATTTTTAAACTTATTTTATTTTTTTTAACTAATTCGTGACTTATTTGTTTAATTTGCTAAGCACTCAAGAACTTAGTTTCTTTATTTAATCTTTAACCATAAAAACATCCAATCATTCAACCAAACCAATCAATTATAATTAGAAAGTAAACAAATAAGCCAATACACAACACTTATGTAATATAAAAACTCAAGATGGTTGTTTGTTTATATTACCCAAATTTGAACCAAGCCTTGTAGTGAATGAGAATTTATGCTTGTTGATGTAAAGCCCTGTATAGATGAATCCAATCACTCTTTCCAAATATTTAGAACTCAAATAAACTCTTGATAAATTTATCTTTGGGATGTTAACCAAGTAACGTACTCCCGTATGGTTTTCGCAAGATATGGTGTAACCAACGTACTCCTTTTCGGTTTCCGCAACCCAAATCAAAATTAAACCTTAAGTTTGTTTGATTTCCAAATATACGTAATTTATATATTTTTTAAATTTAAACCATCCACGCAATTTAAATATGCACTGAAAATGAAGAATAGGGAAAGAGAGAGTGAAATGATGATTTTTCTGAGGTTCGACTTATACCTAGCTTACGTTCTCGCCTTTGGCAAGCCACCAAAGGATTCACTAAACTTGTTCCGTTGACGGGTAGAACAAAACCTTTACAAGCGATGCCCCATGCTCAAACACTCCTTTATTGGGCTAGAGCTCGCCTCTCCAAACGATGTCCCCTCGTTCGGTCACTTCTTTAGGCTAGAGCCCACCTCTCTAAGAAATATCCCCTTACTTAGCCAACGATCCAAACAATCCTTGGAACGTCAAAGAACTATAAGAAACACAAAATAAGATCTGCGTACAAGTATACTCTCTCAAAGAGCAAGTTAGTACAATTTCAGCACTATATACTTGAATGTAAAATATAAATATGAAATACAATAAAGTTCAAGTGTAGAATTCATCAATATCTTTCTTAGAAAAGGATTAGCAGAAGGAATTCAAAGGAAGAATGATCAACACTTCAGAATATCTTAGTAAAAGAGTTTTGCAATGAGTGAACAAGAGAGTTTTGAAAGAACAAGAGTGCTTTCAGCTTTACAAACATATTTTTCAATTCTTGGATATATTTTGATTTGAAAAATCATGTATTTATAGGCTTTCAAACTTGTTTCCATGTTGCAAAAGTTTCCTTAGAGAGTTTCCCAAATTGTTAGAAAATTTGGAGTTCAAAACGACTATATTTTAAAATATTAGAATTTAAAAATTTGCCCGTTGAACAGTGTTCAGATATCTAAAAATTCGAGGTTAAACGTCTAAAGTTCCTGAAACCCTTTAAAAATAAAACTAGATACAGGTCAGATGTCTGAAAACAGGGTTCAGACGTTTGAGGTTCCAGGTTCAGATGTCTGAAGTTGCGAGTTCAGACATCTGAACTGCTACTACCTCTTTCTGTTTTGTTCCATAAAATCTTCAGACGTCTGCACTGAATCTTCAGATGTTTGAACATGAAGTTTAGTCATCTGAACTACCAAGATCCTGTTTTATAAAATATTTTTCTTTAAAAAAACTGATTTGCTCTCTTATGATTTATACAAGACTTATTTCAGAATTCTTAAATAGGTCTTTGAGTCCTCATAATCTCTTGAAAGAGCTTCAAAATATTTCAAATGATATTTTAAATATTAAAACATTTACATAAAGACTCATAAAACTTTTCTCATTTTAGGTTCTTGAGTTTTCATGCTTTGTCCTTGGATTGAGTCAATCTTTTCTTCAAGCTTCCATATTCTTTGAGCTTTCTCACTTTGCCTTTCTTTGACTCTTTTGACTTTAATATTCCTTGGCTTTTAACAACTCATTCATGTCCTCATAATTTTCAAGGTTTAATATATCATCTTTGAATCCATACTTTGACTCATTTAAGCTTCATTTGATCCTTGTGAGTACTTTGACCTTACTTTCTCATATATGAGCCCTGAAATATCATTACTCACACAAATACATTAAATTTCACTTATTTGTTAGCATCAAAACAAGATAACAAGATTTTAAACCTTATAAGGCCAATATAATATTTAATTAATTAAGTAATTAATAATTAATAATTAATCTTAATTAATTTTTTTTCTTGGGTTACTACACTTAGGGTGAAGTCTTTGGGTGTTATATTTACAACTGTATTGGGATGGGTGGTAGAAGCTGAAGCTGTCATTGGCAAGTTCAAGTGGTTTTGTTTGGACTTGGTACATGTTTCCAAGTACTAGAAGAGAGATGATCCCAACCGAACGTTTAGAGTTCAAAGTGGAGCAATCAAATATGTTTTTCGGATTTTCCTAAGGGGCGTATAATCACCAAGGTAGAGATTATTGTTTATGGTGTGGCTCTTATATTTTGGGAGTTTATAAACAAAGGGAAAAACATATTGATGTGGTCTTGGTGTAAGGCAGCAGTAAAGACTTGTCGACGAGGAGATACCGAGAGTCAGGAAATCTTAGAGTTCAAAGACTCATCAACGAGTGGACAGAATCGTTGATGAGTGGCCTTCTCTGGCTCGTCGACGAGTGTTATGTTCTCGTCGATGAGTGGTTATTGGGCTGCGAGAAAGAATTTAAATTTTAAATTTGAACATTGGAGTGGTTGGGTATTCGGAGGGAAACCTCCGAGGGGTGGTTATATATATGTCATTCTGGGCATATTTCAACATGTAAGAGAGGGTGAGAGAAGGAGAGAAGATCATTGTATTGTGAGACTTTGATTTTCATAGTGAATCTCTTACTGATTGCTTTTGTGGATGTAGACTTCGACGAACCACGTAATTCGTGGTGTTGTTGCACTTATCTTTATTCTTTTTATCTTGTTATAGTTGTGGAATATTTTCTATTTATCACCATTTTGTTTGTTGCAAGTTGTGATCCTTTATATAATGTTCATTCCACTACACATTGTTGGAAGAGACATTTTTTATAACAGTACTATTGAAATTTTAATTAATAACACAATGACACTACACCGACAATTTTAATAGTTTGCTATTAAGTTTAGGAATGAATATGAAACAAGTTTAATATTACTTCTAATATATATGATGTCTCTGCATTGGGAATTGAGATAGGAATTAATTCACTGAAGATGCCTATAACAGTGATCTTATTTTCTAAGGCAATGTGCAAATGATTACAACTTTCATGCAAACAGAGCTTACCAAAGAAGAAATTTTGAAATAACTTCATTCTAACCCTAATTGGGATGTTCAAGCTTCAAACTCTATTTTGCCTTTAACAATGTTTTGGGTTATAGATTTCTGATTTATTTGGTAACAAAAATAAAGTACAAAGAATTAAAATTAGTTTTTGAAATTTTAAATATTTAGTGTTAACTTGGCTCCCTTGTGGCTTTTTTTTTTTTTTTTTAAGGAACTGACGAAAAAAAATTATTAATATTATTTTAAAAATGTTTTTCTCCCGTAAAAAATAAGTTATTAGGAATAAAAAGTTGACTTTAAGAGTTTAGTAAAAAATAGTTATAAGGTGATTGAAATTGTTTAAAATGAAAAAAAACAGATATTTCTCTTTAGAAAATATAATTAATGCTGTGATAGTTTTGTAATATTTGCTGAAAAAAATTAAACTCATAAGTGAATCAAATACTGAGCGACTAGTTCGAGTCAACCAATGGACATAAACATGACAAAATAATTAAACTATTATTTTAGAAATTTAAAAAATATATAAAAATGAATAAATAACACTAACAATTTAGAAAAATGCTTGAACAATTATATTGTTCCAAAATATTTATACATATACTTCATGTAAATTAATGACTAAATATATCTTTAAAAATATAATGTAGTTTAAAAATTGATACACTTTCAATTATGGTTATCATTCTAGAAATTATGGATAATGTTAAAATTTTGGTGAGAGGTAGGAACTCTTCTTTTTGGTTCAACAGGTGGCTGTTATCAGGCCCGTTATCTATGAGCACTGAGGATATTTTGAATAAGAAACTGTGTATTAAGGATTGTTGGCTAAATAATAATTGAAACTCTAATTTAGTACGGGAGTTGGTTGGTGCTGATAAAACAAGGGAAATTTTGCACCAAGTGCCGGCGGATAAAAATGGACAGGATATTTTTGTTTGGAAGCCTGCCTCGGACGGTAATTTTTCTACAAAAACGGCTTGGGAGGCAGTGAGGAGCAGAGGTGATAATTTTTTGTGGAATAATTGGTTTTGACATTCTTTATTGCCCAGAAGAATCTCAATGTATTTATGGAGAGTTTGATTTAGATGTTTGACTGTAGATGATAGAATTCAGGCCAAAGGAATATCGATGGCTTCGACTTGTGATTGCTGCGTTCAGAGAAGTCAGGAAAACATTGATCATATCCTTTCTTTAGGTGAGGTGGCTTCAGAGGTTTGGCATCGGGCTAGTCTGGCGTTGGGGATTCCTTTCCAACGATCTCTTTCCTGAAAAAACAAAATGGCAAATTGGTTCCACTATGCTCAAAAATCGTCTATTAAAGGTATTTTAATCTGGTTGATTCCATGTTTGATTACGTGGTGCCTCTGGAATCGAAAATGTAAAGCGACAATAGAAGGAGTTTATCAAAGTGCAGATTAGATGTGGAGAAGTGTTCAATTCTAGGTTAGTTTTATTGCTGAGAGCACCAATTCTTTTCAAAAATTGAAAAAGTCGGACATTAAAATTTTGAATGAGTTTTAAATTAAGCATCAGAGAGTTTGCGACAGGCCTGAAAAAATTATTTCGTGGGTTAAACCTTCAGTAGGGTAGATAAAACTTAATTGTGATGGGAGTTGTAGGGGTAATCTGGGTACTTCAAGAGGTGGAGGAATTATTTGGGATTGTCATGGTATGGTAAAAGCGAGTTTTTCAAGTTATTTTGACAATGGTACGAATAATAGTGCGGAATTAAAAGCTATCAGGGAAGAAATTCATTTGTACAAATGTTTGCATTATGTTAATGTGGTTATTGAAAGTGACTCGCGAATTGTAGTTGATTGGCTTCGGAAAGGTAGATGTACTTTATGATATCTTTGGGAATTTTGGGAGGAGCTCTTGGCAGAGTTAGAAGGAGTGAATGTCATTGTGATGTATTAATATAGGGAAGACAATAATACGACTGATTTTCTTGTTAAAGAAAGAGAAATGAGAAACAATATAATTTACGAAGAACAACACCTTCTACCACGTTATCTGAAAGGTATCCTTCGGATGGATATGTGAAATCTCGTTTCCGTTCGTCGTTAGTTCAACTCTAGAGTTTCGTTTGGTGTATTTCGTTTTTGATGTTAGTTGTTGTTATGTTTTTATCTCTTTTGTTAGTTATGTTTAGGTTTGTTTGTCCTAGTTTGGTTGATTTATTTTAACTTGTAACCACGGTATTCCTCCGTCAAAAGTGAGAGTAAATTAATAAATTAATGGAGGTGCCGCCCTCTTTTACTATAAAAAAAAAATTGATACACTTCATGTAAATTAATGACTAATCTTTAAAAATATAATGTAGTTTAAAAATCAACTCGAATCGGTCGTTTGGTCAAATTGTGACTCGCTTTCTAGATTTGGTAGAATACCATATTTAAGAAAATGGCTGTTTGAATAATATCAGGAAAAATCAAAGAATTGTCTCTGGAACAAAGGTCAACAAATTAATATAAATTTACGTTTTATTTATTGATAAAGTATTCATATTTTACACATAGAAGAACTAACATTTAATTTATAAATTATGAATTTCAAAATTTTTGATTACGTTTTAGAACTCTATATTTGATAGATTGCATGAATTTAAAAATATTAAATTATGTTTTATTTGTTTTATGATGTGTTTAGCCATTAAATTTTTATGCAAATTACATCTGAAAAATATGTTGTAGTATTATAATTATTAAATAGTTTTATAATTTATCAATTATTTTTTATTTTTAATATATATTTTAAATTGAAATAATAATAGAATTTTTTTATCATGTTGATGTAAATTGATTGATCTAGAGTGATTGGACTAACGACCAGTCAATTCAAGAATCCATTAGATCTTTGTTCGCTTAGGAAGGATTCAAGACATTATTGCTATGAGTTTCTCAACTTAATTTAAATTTATGTCAGTTTAAAATATTATTTTTTAGCAAAATTAAATTTTTTTTTACATATACTTATTAACTAGCGGTCAATTGACGGAAGGTTCATTTCGTCAATAAAACTAAACCTTAGGGTTTTTTAAATAATTTTAAAAAACTCATGATGTAGATATTCTAAAAATTTAGGTAGTATTGTTAGAATTTATCTTTTTCAAAAAGAGAAAAAATCGATTACCAAATGTATTAGACCCAATTTTTACTTTTAAAAGTAGAAATTAGAAGAAAAAAAAAGAAGAACTAATGATTCATAATAAATAGAGAGATGCTATTGGTAGTCAATACCCTTCAAATAGCTTTTCAAACTGAAGTTTTGATTCGTTAGAAAATGAAAAATTGAATCGTTTCAAATAGCTAACCAAAATTTGATTAATCGATTTTTAAGTTATATCCAACGGTTAACCAAACAAAATTGCTAGATTTAATTTAAAATTTTAAAATACTAAAATTCATTTTTTTTTTCTTTCATAATAATCAACTTGTAAATTTTAATATATTCATTATTAAAATTTAAGCATTGATCTTAGAGCAATACGACTATTTTTAAATTTAAATTATCAAAATTATATATAAGATTTATTTTTATAGGCTTATAATATATCGGTTCGGTTCAGTTAACTATGATTATTAAATAGCCGAATCGAAATCATACTAATAACTAAAAAACTAAAAATCATAAACCAAGGCTGAACGGAAAAATAAAATAAAAATGGTTAACCAGTTTTTGGGTTCAATTCAATTTGTTTTTCTTTTTTTTTACCCATCTGCACTCCAAAAAATACTAGTCGCACTTGACAATTATTTGTTAATGTATTAAATGATAATTTTATCATTTAACTTTCACAATAAAATAATAATTTTTTTCATTTAAAATTATATATATAAATTCATGGAAAAATATTAAATAATGTAACAAATAAGTAAGTAGGGACAAGGAAGGAAAAAGAAAAAAAGAACAATAATAATAAAATTGGGGAAGCCTATTTTGGGAATTGGGACAACATAACATCTGCTTTGTCTCCTCCACCGGCAGTCATCTCAATTTTCTTTTAACGCTACGTGCTGCCCGAGGGAACAATAAAACTTTTCTGGGACCAACCAAAAGAACCCCAAACCAAACAGAGCCTTCACTTAAAATGGTAAATAATGATTCCATCCTCCTGACCTGGGGTACACGTTTGCAAACCAGGCCTGGTCTGCAAAGTGGTGTTTGGTTCACCATATTTTTGTATTTAATTTTTTTTTTGGCAAATATAGTATGCATCATATATATTTATTTGTTTTTGCATTGTTTAGACTTTTGCATTTTTGAGAATTGAATTTATGGAGATATTTGTTTTTAGAACTAAATTACTCCTACTGATCAGGGTATAATGTTATTGTACACTACTTTTATATTTATATTAATATTTTGAAACCATGCTGCTTTCATTATTTTGATTAATTAGATTGTTGTGCCTTGCAATTTTTTAGTTAGAATAGGATTGAAATTTTTAAGACATTGATTTACTATAACTATTCTATGTTATTCATACACAAAATAGCCTATTCTCGGAGGGAATAGAATAACCTTGCCAAGTTAAGGCCTTGTTCGGAGATTTTGGACCACAACAAGGGCCACAAGTATTCCATCATGGTTCGTTTGGTTCGGCAAAAGAGTTTTTCTTTGCAACATCCAGGAGGGTCAGCTCCCAAAATAAGGGAGTCAAATCTTCAAATCGCCTAGACCGAATGTGAACTCGAGATGATATGAAGGGGGGGTATTATATGTGGTGAGAAAAGAGTCAAAATGAAATTCAATGTAGTCACCATTAACTTATTTTTAGTTCTAGGTGAGGTTACAACACCTATTTCATTTTCTTTTCTTTTTCTAGGCTTTTTGACATTTTCTCGTGATCCAAACAGAGGGGTTGGGTTTGGTTACTTGGGTCAACTAACCTCATATCAGGGTTTGATGGGGTAAATGGCTTGGATTAGGTTGGGTTTGGTTGGGCATTGGGCTAAGTTGAGTTAGGGCTTTGGGCTAGGTTGAGGGTTTAGGGCTTAGTTTGATTTGGGTTTGATCTTGGGGTGTGTTAGGTTGGACTTGGGGATTTTGAGGTTTTAGTTGGGTCATTGATTTTGGGCCTCGGGTCTAATTGTGTTTCAATGGGATTTGGGCTTAATTTAGGTTAGGGTTCAATTTGGTTTTAAATGGGATTTGGGCTTTGTATCAAGAGAGGTTGGGGTTTGAGTTTAGGGCTAGGTTAGGCTTTAGGGTATTTGGGCCTAGGAGTTTTGGATTGGTTTAGGTTTAAGTTAGGGTTTGGGTTTAGGATTGAGTTGGGTCAACTCAGATCCGGGTCAAGTAAATGGGTAGGCGAGTGTGTTAACCAGGGTTAGGGTAAGGTTGACTCAGGTGCTCGAGTCTTGTTGACCTAGGTATTTGGGTTGGGTTTGAATTAGGTTTGGGTCTACTGACTTGGGTCATGGGTGGCTTGACCCGAGTATTTGGGTTCTTTTAGGGTATTTTAGTTAGGTTGACCTGAATTTTTGGATAGTTTCTTCCTAGTTTGCTTGGGATTTTGGCAGAGTTTTGGGGCTTGACTGGGGGTGTTGTAGGCTCAATTGGGGGGATTTTTCATGTTCTAATTATAGGCTCTAGGGTAATGCTTAAATGGGTAGTTGCATAATCAATTCTTTATAAAATCAATTTCTATTTTGCAAATCAAACAGCCACTTCAAAATTTTGCAATTTGGTTTTGTCATGCAATTTTCCCAACTATACTTTGAACCCTAATCCTTCAAACCTTTTACAACATTGGATTAAAAATAACCTAAATGCACTTAAGCATAGATCAAAATGCGAGAGTGAGAGTGTTTACCTATTAGGATAACCTTTCTCTCCTTCTTCTTCTTCTTCTGATTCCTCTTACTCTATTATTTTTTGCTTCACAGGTTCGCTTTTATTCTCCTGAATTTCTGCAATATTCACTGGGGTTCTCCTTTAGCTCTCTGTGTTGCTTCTTCCCTATTACTACTCAGGTAACTCTCCACTGTGTTCTCTCTTTAAACACTATTTAATCATTGGACACTCTCTCACTAACTTTTTATGCTCACTTTTTGTTTTCTCTAAATTTGGGGGGCTTCAAAAATAAGCCCCAATTGGGCTTTAAGTTAAGCACATGCCTACTGTAGGCCTTAATGTAAGTGCCTTAAATGGGCACTTACTTTAGGGCGGTGAGGATAAGCGAATTAAAATACCCGAGAGCGATCGCTAGGCCAAGATCTAAGAGGGCACTCTTTATTTTTTTGGTTTTGACAACATTTTTTTTTCAAAAAATAAAAATAAAAAACTAATCACCATGTCAAATTGAAACTTTTATCAAAAGAAAATTAACCCAATTATACTTATTTAAGAATTTTTAAAACAAAAATTAGATTGAAATTACAACTTAATTTTGCTATAGACTAGCCGGGCAAAATGAGGTGCCTATAAAGGAAATATTTATTCCTTATATGTTTCTAATTATATCATTCAAAAAGTAATAAGAAAAGACATCTTCATGATGAAATTTGGGAGTAGTTATTCATTGTTCATTCCTTATTATGGACTTATAAAATGTTTTTCATTTTTACTTGCTTTATAGTAACAACATATTTTTTTGTATAATTAAATATGACTAACCTACTAAAACTAATCTATTTCTGAAAATAAGCATTATGCAAACTAAATATAACCTTAGGAGTTCACCAAAGTATTAACGACTTGTTTGATTTAGTAGAATAGTTATTTCTTAGAATAAGATGAAATATAGTTTAAATTTTTGGAATTAAGGGAATAGTTATTCCTTATATATTCTTAATTATTTCATCATGTAATAAAAAACGAATAGACATTCCCATTAAAATTTATGAATAGTTATTCCTTATATATTCCTTATTATGGACTCATAAAATATTTCACATTGTTATTTACTTTATAGTAACAACATAATTCTTGTATAATTAATTATAATTAACCTACATAAACTAGTCTATTCCTGAAAATAGACATTCCACAAACCAAACATAATCCAAAGATTTTTTTTTTTTCTTTCTTGGAAAAGCATAGATCACAATAAATATTAGGAGGCACTATTTGCACTTGAAAAAATCATTATCACCCCAAACGAAAAGGGCAAAACAAAGGAGAATTTTTTTAAAAAAAATTATAGTATTTCTAATTAATATTGAAAAGGAATGGAAAGGAAAGGAGAGAAAAAACACATAAATAAAAATAAATGATAATGAATGCAAATAAAAAAATTTTAAAAATGAAGAGCATCACATGTAGATTTGGCAAAGAGAAAATTCGTGATGGATAAAAGGCCAATTTGGATTAAGGATTTTAGTTTTAAAAAAAAAAAGGAAAAGAAAGAAAAATAGGATAGAAAGTTATTTTTCATTATATTTTCTCTCCACATCAAATAAAATTAAAAATAAAAATTTATTTTTATATGATTTAAAATTATAAAAAAAAACCTAATGTCAAGAAAGTGTCGCGTGTAAAATAAATTATTTTTATTGATTTGATATATTCTTTTTATTTTATTTCTCACTTTTTTTTTTATAACGAAACATGAAAAAGTAAAAACATTCATATTTTTTTTTATCCCTTTCCTGATATTTTTCAACTTTCAAATAGGTCATATAAATGACGAATTAATGACAATTCAAATATGATTATCCATGACAGATGTAATGAATAATTCACAATATTTAGCTCCCACGGGCATGGCACGAAAGAAAGACATCAACATGTAAGATGACATGACGATTCTTGATAGATGCACTCAATGAGCCAGCGGTTAAAGCGTATTATCATTTCCCGTGTATGGTGAGACGAGATGTGTCCTGAGCTTCGGATTAGACGAATGACTAACTAATGGATGGAAACCGTGACCACATTCAGACTTTACCTCGTTAGCAAGACCTAGGGGAGGAGGACGCTAGTCGTAAATTTGGTGCCGTACTAAGGATTAGAATGGATTTGTTAATGATTGGAATTCCTACATTATCCAAAAAAAAAAAAATCCCCATATTTATACCATAAAAGACTACATAAATTTAGAATCAATTTTCGAGTACAAGTTGTCGTCTTGTACTTCATATGCTCCACAACTCCCATACTCCCTATTTTACTTGTAATTTTATTTTTACTATTATGCCCTTGCTGTTTTTCTTTAATTTAATAATAAAAAGGATTTTGATATTTTAAAAAACATTAATCTTATATCTAGAAACATGAAATTCAAACCATGTATTGATTTGAATGAAACTTCATATAAAATTTTGAATTTTTTAAAAATCCACATAAGTTCAATTTAAATAAAACATAATATAAAATTGTATGATTTTTTTTTTCAAATTCACAAAAAATAAAATATAAATATTGAAATACTGCTTAAGAAAAATCCATTGACGTAATAATATGGAATTAGCCTATAATTTAAATCATAATATAATAATTAAAATTGCATTCAAATTTATAATTTGCTAAAAATTATTCTATTTCTTAATTGGTATTGGTGCTCTAAAAAAAATTACTTGTTCCAATATATATATATATATATATATATACTTGGTGATATCTATTTAGTGGCAACACAATAAATTAAATTTAAAATTGGCTTCAGGTTGTTTTATTGTTTTATGTTTCTTTTAACTAAATAGTTTTTATCTAATAAAATTAGCTTTTTTTCTTTATTTTACTGTAAAAAGAACAAATTCAATATCTCATGAAAGTTTTTGGATTTTTATTTAATTTTGAAGTATTTTTACTAAACATTTTTTTTTTTTTTTGTTTACACCTCTAACTCTAACCATGAAATCTCCCTTTGTTATTCTAATTTAAAATTCAACAAATTTAGGCCAAAATAATTCAATTAGTACCATGTATAGGCATATATAATTCAAATTTGTGATTTATAGGCAAATAGTCGCAAAGTTATTCAAGCTTGACTCGCTTTACAACTTGACTCGATTTTATTCGAGATTAAGTCGAGCTCAAGTTACTCGAGTCACTTAACAAGTTCAAGTTTGTAGCAACACTCATGAGCCCAATCAAACCTAAATTTTTTTATATAATTTTATTATTTTTATGTTGCATAAACCATATAATATAAATTTTATACTTACAGTTAATATATTATACATATTATATTTTTATATTAATTTATTATCAAATTAAGTTCAATTGAATCAAGCTTGAATTTTTAGAGCTTACAGTCGAATAGAGTTTGAGTTCAACAATTTGTGATTGAGACTTAACATGAAGACACCACTATTCCCAAACTAAGTTGCAACCTCCCTTAATTTTTAAAAATTATGCACTTCATGAATCCCCAATTTTACCCATTTTGTTAGGATTTTCAGCATTGTTTCAATTTTGTCTTTAAAAGAATACAAAATATCTAAGAAGAAAAAAAAAAATGTACTCTTTACTATAAATCTATATTGTAGAACTATGCCAAAATTCATTTCCTGCTGATTTCCCCTTCTCTTTTGATAAATGACAAAAGGACTAAAGATCTTATTATTATTACTATTATCATTTAAATTATACATTGCGCCTACAATATTAAAGCTAACTTTTTTTTTTTATTTACATAGGAACTCCAGCTACCAACAAGCCCTTTGGACCTTTTGGTGCGGCACCAAATCTACAAATCAGTGTCCTCCGCCCTCGCTGATCAGGGTAAAGTTCGGATGCAGAAGCGGCTTCTGTGCATCAGTTGGACATTTGACCAACCCGACTCTCGAGACACATCTCCATTATCATCTACGATTCCCGTTGGCTCACAGAGAACTCTCACCATCCACGGTCCCCACTGGCTCACAGAGTAAACCCTCACTATCCACAGGTATCGCTAGCTCCGTGAGTGTATCTATCTGAAATTGAACCCCCGCTAGTCATTGTTCTATATGCTTAAAGACATGAATATACCTTGAACTAACTCAATTTCCACATTAATTTTAATCTATTTCTATTCCACTCTTGCATCAATTTCATTCTAGGAAACTAATTTAAAAGATCTAAAAAAGAATAAAGTCTACAAACAAACCATTTGAAGAATGTTGAGAGCTGGAAGTCATTATAGCTGAAGAAAACTCGACACCTTCAACTTGAAATAATGTTAATTGTAACACATCACAAAATAGATCATGCTTGTGTTGAATGCAGAAGTTCATGAAATGATGCCATTGGGTAGGCATATGCAAGAAATCGCTATTTGTGAACTAGTAACTGACCCATAATACCATTATTGTTAATCATGCTCACCAAATAATTTACATTACTAACTTGCATGCTAAATGAACAAAGGCCGCCACGCTGAGCTCCTCCACATTTTCTTTTATGATTATGCATTGGACAGAGATGACAAATAAGCATGTCTAAAAGGAAATCAGACGATGAATATAGTAAATTCTTCCAGGGATGTTTCTTGTGAAGCCCAACAATCTTTCCAGTAAGTACAGACCTAGATATTTAATGTAAAGGTAACCTTTGCTTAACCGATAGGCAGAAAAGCTCTACTACACCAATAAATCCACACTGCTGCCTAAATTCCCACTACTTGTGTCACCAGACATATTTTACATTCATTCAAACTAATATTTATTTTGATTGTTTTTGCAAATAGTATACTAATGCTGTTCATCTAAGCAATCCCCTCTACAAGCCAAAGAACACACCTAAGCCATGTTTGATTTGCAAAACACCTATGCTAAGTCGCTACAGAGATTAAAGGAAAATGTTCCAGTCATTGATTAACATAGAGACTATCATCAATACCCAATTTCTAGTTTACCCAATTCTTATCAACTTTCCACTAATCAAATATCTCTTGCGATGATGTCCAAATAGCAAACCAACTTTGAGCAACAAACTACAAGTTCTCATTATCAGTAGAATATGACTGCTACTGTTAATTGAAATGTCAGAATAAAAATACCTGAAACCAAGCATTTGATAGCAGTGAGACATCCACTCTTGCCCTTTTTAAAAAAATAAACATCCTCAAAATCCAGCACATGAAATCCTTCATTCCTTCCCAAACTTCATCAACCTTCTAGTTCCCTGCTCCCCATGCCATCTTTTAAGCAGCCATGTTAACTATTACAAGAACTTCTCCAAACCCAAATCAAGGCTTCTTCCAACTTACTTTGCCACATCAGCGCCTATATCCCTGCAACCAACCATACTTTCACATGACTACCTATCTTCACAAGTTCCAGTTCATCCTCAAAAGACATTGCATAAGAACTTCATTTATAACTAACAACCCACAACCCTCCTACATCAGGTATTGACTGGAATTCCTCTTTTTCATCATTAGTATCACATCTCAAATTGAAATATAGTCTTGCAAACAAATATCCTCTGCCAGACAAAGCAGTTCTTGCTTTCATTAATGTTAGAGATAGGGACAATTCTGATGGTCTTGCCAAAAAGTATGTAAAATTATACGATCAAAAAGTTCCACAATGTTTTAAATTACAAATGCGGACAGTACTAAGACTGCCAATTATCTTATTTTGTTTCTACAGGGAATTAGCAATCTGTTTTCTGTGGCAATATCTTATTTACCAGCTCAAACACAAGTACGTCAAGAACTGCAAACAACCTTAGGTTATGTTTGGTACACATAATGCCTGTTCTTAGGAAAAAACCAATCGTAGGACAGGGACTTGATAGCTTACAAAAGAAAGTGTTGTCATCGTTGAGCAAATGATAATGCAAAAATTGATATTGCTCCATTTTTTTTTATGGAAAAAGAAATTCATATAGAAAAGAGATAATATTACAGGGAGTGGGGGGGATCGGATATCCTCCTAGAAACAAATAAAAACAGCAAAATGAAAAAAAAAAGAAAAGAGAGCCAACATTAGAGCCCTTTTTTAGTTCTACTGACAATCTGACAACAAAAAACTCCACAAGAAATGACCCAAGAAAATCAGAGCTTATTGAACAAGAACTATACAAGCTTATCGAACAATATCTGAAAAACAAAACTACTGCAACCGTCAAGAGTTCTCTGCAAGCTGCTGTTATTGGGATGTATATAAAGTAAATAAATCCAGATGCTATTGTGCCCTATTTGTGAAGGATTTGGGCCAAATGGGCCAACAGAGCTGCAACACAAAACTATTGGGTCAAGAAAAATGCATCTTGGACCTCATATATGAAGCCCAGGAACAAAAAAGGGGCAGTCCAGTTTACTTAGAATACCAAGTAGGATCCCAACTGTACAATTCTACCTGTGGGTAAATCTGGATCATAATATCATAAGATCCTACGATCCGGATCAGGATTTTGATAACCATGAGTGCTGCTCTCTCTCTCTCTCTCTCTACAAACTCAATACCACAGAAAACAGAAAATACCAACCATGCATGGAATCATAAGAAGGGGGAACAAGTGGGGGCAAATTATTGCCCAAAAACAGGAGAAAGGATGGCATATTGACAGGCCTTGCAGGTTGCAACAGCAATAGTGCCTCAGTGAAGACCAGGAATTTTATCAATGGTAACTAGATTAGCAATTTAATCAGGGGTTTCGGGAGCCTTCACTAAAAGGACATCTTAATTGAAAAATTAAACATTAATTGTGGCCATCAAAAACAAAATTTCTTGTAGTGATATATATACACTCCATAAGCTCCTATGAAGATAAAGAATTCGGTGGTGGAACAAAAAAAAAAAAGAAAGATAAAATGCAAGTTCGGTTGCTTAACAAAAAAGAATCTCTCAGCTAGAATCATAGCTTAAGAAACAAAAATAGAACACTTAATTATCACAAGGGGAAAAAAAAAACTATAAAGATAATAGAGTTCATTAGTACTGTTCATGAATACCAAAAGGCAGCCAACATGAATCAAAAATTTGTATCCCAGTTAGTGAGTGCCCAAAATGTTTCAGTGTATTGAACACAACAAAAATGTGATGATTGCCTTGCATGTTTCATTCTTCTCAAAGAAAAGGCAAAACACGTGGAATTGAAGCGTTAACATAAAACATGAACTCAGTAATCAGTATCAGCTGGTCAGAAGTTGTTGAATAATTGGGTAAAATGGAAGCCCTAAACTCAATGATAGGTCTCTCCCTCTATTTATAATATATGTCAAGTACAATAGGAATAACCATATATTTAACCTTACTAACTCACACTTTACAAACCAAACTCTAACAATTAATAATAATGCTAAATGACTAAATAACCGTCAACGCTCCCCCTCAAGTTGGAGCATATATATCATATGCTCCTAGCTTGTTATAAATGAATTTCACACGAGCACCTTCCAAGGCTTTAGTGAACAAGTCAGCAAACTGAAACTTGAACTTCACATGAGTGGTTGTAATGAGCTTCTGCACAAGTTTTTCTCGAATAAAATGGTAATCAACTTCAATGTGCTTTGTCCGCTCATTGAAGACAGGGTTGGAGGCAATATGAATAGCAGCTCAATTATCACACATCAACTCCATAGCCTGAGAATGTGGAAAACAAAGTTCTTTCAATATGTTCTTCAGCTAGACAAGTTCACATGTAGTGTTTGCCATAGCCTTGTATTCTGACTCAGGACTCGTCCTGGCCACCACAGTTTGTTTCCTACTTTCCAAGACACCAAATTACCACCGACAAAGATAAAATACCCAGTTGTGGATCTTCGGTCAAAAGTTGGCCCAGTCCAATCTACATCTGTATATCCCAAAATATGAGTGCGACTCTGATTCTGATATAAGAGACCTCTCCCTGGTGCACCTTTGAGATATCTCAAAATACGAATTATTGCATCCCAGTGACTTGTTCTTGGGGAATTGAGAAATTGACTCACAACACTTGTTGCGAAGGATATATTTGGTTGAGTGACTATAAGATAATTCAATTTTTCAACAAGACTCCTGTACCAACTTGGGTTAGACAACAAATCACCCATACTTGGCACTAACTTACTATTGGAATCCATGGGTGTATCAATAGGTTTGAACCCAATAGTCCTATCTCATCTAAAAGATCACAAACATATTTTCTCTATGACAACACAGTCCCCATACAAGATCTTGATACTTCTATACCCAAGAAGTACTTCAACGGTCCCAAGTCTTTGATTTGAAATTTACTTTGTAGGAAAAGCTTTATGTCTTGGATGCCACGATCATCATCACCAGTGATCACAATGTCATACACATACACAATAAGCAAAATCCTACCAGATGGAGTATGACGATAAAAAATAGAATGATCTACTGCACACTCCTAAAGGGCAAACTCAAGTACTACAGTATTAAAAAAGCCAAACTATGCCCTTGGAGATTGTTTTAATCCATAAAATAATTACTTAAGTCAATATACTGAGCTTGACTCCCCCTGCGCAACAATGGTTGCTCCATATATACTGACACAAACTGAGAAACACTTTGTGGAAGAATTTTCTTCATTCATTCGAATAATACATAAAACATTAGCTATATACATCAACCCTAGCAGCAGAAAAGGAAAATCAACTAGGTTATATCAGATCCCATGATTTATGGGATATTCTAACAGAATAGGAAACTAACCAAATTAGCCTAATTCTAGGAATACAAGCTGTTACAAAATTTCCTAAAATAGCTAACTATGCACGTATAGAATACAAGTCATTACACACGCTTTCCCACACTCCCCCTCAAGCTGGTGAATAGGTATTTTCCATTCCCAGTTTGGAAACAATGATCTGAAACACTGAACTACTTAACCCCTTGGTAAGTACATCAGCAAGTTGGTCATGTGTAGACACATAAGGTGTACAAATCAATCTCCTGTC